>NC_069500.1:1174031198-1174283698 GCF_027579735.1 Bombina bombina
GAATGCTATTCTGATAATTGTCGAATTAGTGGATGCAAGTGGCAGGTGTATGGGTTATAGCTGTGAGATGGCGCAATATAATATACTTCTACACACACAACCATATATTGGGGGCACAGTTCATAGCCTTTGACCTGGGTGTGACAAACCCTTGCTTCTTGTTAAATCTTGATTATAAATATTATGCTTAACATCCAACTGTTTTATGGCAAAATTAAAACTGGCAGACTGAATGTGCTTTATTTGATGTCAAAGTCTATGTAAGTACATTTTATACAGTTGTTAAATTTTTACAGGAAACCATGTACCTATCAAATTCCACATCACAATCCACAGGCTTTTTTTAACTTCTTAAAATGTATGTATCTACACATGTATGTGTATGTGCCAGTCAAATTGTCTTTAAAGCATATGGAGGCTTTTAAGTACAAAGACCTATGTGAGCTCTTGACATGAAGACTAAGCCAGATTTTATTTTGGAAATCTGTAATCAAACAACATGTAATCTGCGTACTGTTAAAATATGGTAGATTTGGGCTCAACATAAAACCGTAACAAAACAAATGTTCTTATCCAGCAATAGAATTTCTGCTTTCCAGAAAGGGCACATTTTTTAAATATTCGATTTCCATGAAAAAAAAACATGCAGGGCTTTTTTTTTTTTTTTAAAAACAAAGTCTCAATTGCTGATAAAGCCTGGAAATATTTTCTAGAATACATTTTATTTGACAAAATGACAGCAAACAATCTTATCAACATGAGCTCAGTGGGGTACAGTTTCCTGAGTCCCTGTGTTGCTTTAAATTGTCTACAACAATATATTGCATTTTGCTAGATGGTTCAATTTTTTTGGTGTTTGCAATAACATTACTGCAGGAGCAAAAATATATTATGTCAGACTACGTCTTTCAACAGCTTTCAAAACTAGCGAAGAGGAACAAAATAAATGTTACAATCACAAAGGAACATGCAAATATAACAATATTTTAATTAAAATGGAAATTCGGAAAAAAAAAATAATGTTAATTAATTCCGCCAGATTTTTGTTTAAAGTTGAACAATAAACACTACAGCACATTCAACTGAACTTTTATTTTTAAATATTTCAAACAAGTCTTATATTACATTACACAGAAATGAGTTATCTTGCACATTATGAGGAATAAATGTAAGATTTAATATAAAAAAGAATAGCATACAAATAAAAATAAGCATTTTATTCAGACTTTCCTTCATTGAGATATGATATGAGCTCTGTGTTTGTGTGTGTATCAATCTATCTAACTATCTATCTAATAGCTATATCATTTCATAAAGTAATGTTTGATTAAAAAAAACAGGCTTTTTCTACAGCCTAAATATATTTTAAGCATTTGTTATATTCAAAACACTATGCCATGTTCTGTACAACAACTGCATTTCATGTGGTAAGGTAGGCATTGTTATTTAAAATATGAACCGCTAGTTTGACTTAATATCTCAGCGTGACAAAAACTGCTTCCCAGCTGTGCTACCTTAAGAGTTTTTTACATCTACTTTTATGAAAGTTCTGATCCTGTCGACATGAAGCGTACAATTTTGAATTACATAAAACTGCTATCAGTATATTATAGATAAAATATGTTAATTACATATGGTGCTTGACAAAGCTTTGATAATGTGAAACAGAGGGAAGAGCTGGATTTTGTTTTATGCCAATGCACTATACAGCAGAATCATGTGAACAAACCACAGGGAACATATTTTCAGCAGGCAGCATACAGAACAGTTATTACTTCTGCCTGACATGGAAAAATCTGCATTCTTTTGTAAATGTTATACATACTTCTTCAAATACATGATTGAGGACTGCGATAACACCATGTGAACTTCAAAATTAAATCATTATAGGGATAGGCACTGTGGCAAAATTTGAGCTATACTTTATTTACCAAAAATTTATAAATAAAGCTAATGTTTTCAAATTCAGGGCCAAATTTGAGTTTTACTGTTTAGGGCTTTTCGGCCTAAAATATCTTCAATCTTGCCTTAATATATGGACTCCAGTAATAATGCTAAGGTATATCCTTTTATGTATATGGTAGCTAAACATGTATTTTTAACTGCTTTTCTTTTTAATAACACAAATAAAAGAAAATAATCCTAAATTTAACTAACATCCTAAATATTATTAATGTACTTTTTAAATAATACTTTTAACAGAGAAATAACATGTATTTACAAATGTTAGGTGTAGATATCCCTGATGGTACAATCTTTGTCAATACACTTAATAACTATTTTTTTGTTATTTACTAAAAGAAACACGAAAGGCAAGGTTTTTTGCATGCACATGAAATATGATATTTAAAAATACGATTCCTTTTTAAAAAAAAAAAAATGTCTTCCTTCTGAATAAACCTACTGTTTTTAGGCTTGGGAAAATTAAAACGTCATGATTTTCCTCCTAGATAAATCTTATACTGTTTTACCTTACCATTTTTTTATATCAGCAACTTTTTTAATGTGTTTTATTGATACTCTTTTCTGCATATCATAGAAAAGTGTATATTCCATGTCTCTTTAAGCTATAAAACATTCTTATACAATTATAATGCATATTAATATCCTATAATATTTCTATTTTTTTCCCTGAAAAAAAAATATTACAGTAATTTACCTTTTTACATTTATAAAGAAAAAATAACAATAATATTATGTAATGTAAAATAATGAAAATTATTTGCTATTACTCTCAAAGTAATGATGTACACATAAAAGTACATTAACAATTAATCTTGTCCTCTTTACTTATATAAATAGTGTACCTTTATCCAAAGTTCTGCAGCAACAGCAAAGAGATTCTAATGCTTTCAAACTATTGTGCAAAGCTCATTGGGCCTCATTATAACTCCTTTACTGCCAGAGGGGTCTGCAATACATTGCAGATATATACAATGTGCATCCTATGTGGAAATGTTAGACTGTAAATAAAAAATGCAATTTATACTTTATTATAGTATACCACTTCAAACACTAGAGTTTCCTCAGCTATAATCAATTAATATTTTTTAAGAAATAAATGACAAATCCAAAAATGATACAATATTCATATAAAAATAAATAATTCAGCATGATATATGGAAATTTCAATTAATATTCGTAAAAGTATTCCAGCATCCATACTGAATTTTTATATAGTTGGTTCCACTTATGTTAACTGCAAAATACCCCTGCTGGTAAAAGACAACTACAGTGTAAAATTATTAATATTTTTTAAACCCGCCAAAATGTTCAGATAATAAATAATAATAAAATAAATTTGCTAGCTAATTTACAAAAAACTGTAAATATTAAGCTTTTATTAGTATAAACATGTTCGAAGTTGGGTTTGTTTAAGAAAAATATCTATGTTTTATATGTCTTACATACTACAGACATATTTCCATGTTACATGCCATGGTCTATGATTTCTAGATTCAAATTGTAAATTGTTATTATGACAATTCTGTGGCAATTTATACTAGAAATATCATTTTTTTTTCATTACGTGTTATATTTAAGCTGCCCTATTTTTAAAATAGGTCCTTTTGGAAATCACAAATAAAATCAAGTAGAATGCATAGGAAATGCATAGGGATCCCCAAGAGAAATAATATAATGAGTAGACTTATTTGAAAAGCAAAATGTTTCAGAATATTTTTTTTTTTTAATAACTTTTTTTGTGATTAGAATCCAGTACATACATAACAAAGCAGTTAACACTGATAACAGTACTTCAGTAAATCCAAAAAGAAAAGTTAAGGTGTCTATACAGTTCAGGATACCTGTCTAGATATGTATTAATTGGCCTGCATAGCTTTGTCATGCAGAGGTTTGGATCCAATTTTCTTTATATTGTTAGACCAAAAATAAAAATAAAAAAACAATAAAAAAAAATAGAACAAAACAAACACACGTCTACTTACCCGGAGCCCCCTCAGCTCATTTCGCCCCCCACAGACCACGACCCTAAAGTGGAGAAAGGGGGAAAAAACAGCAAAGAGGGAAACCCTGCCCATATTAAACTTATCCACATCTAGGATGAAACTAAGTGTGGGGATCTGAAAAACACCAATTACCTTTAAGATTTTCATTTAGGATATAGAGACTGTTTCTAAATGGATGTATGACTCTTTGTCTAACTGTCTCTGGTAGGTATAAAAGATAAACTTCCCATTTGTGTAGAAAACGTTTAATTCGCTTTTCTGGATCCCCTTTCACATCTGCCTGCTCGACTAACATCTGGGTGTGTATATTTCTAAGTAGTTTCTGGAAAGGAGGAGTTTTTTCCCCCGCCCATCCTGTCAGGATCAGTTGTTTCGCCAAGACAATAACTATGGATATGAAACTATCAAAAGGTAGTATCCTGTCATTTGGGATTAAAAATAGTATATGTTGGGCTGAAAGGACTGTCTGTGTCTTTGTTACCTTTGTAAGCCAATAGGAGATTTTGAGCCAAAAGCACTTCAATTTGGGACACTCGCATAGCAGGTGCACCCAATCCAGTGAGGTATAGCTACACTTGGGACAAATATCCTTAGCCCCAGGAATCCATCTAGAGTAGAGGCCTGGGGTTATGTAAGCTTGTTGCAAAAATTTTAGGTGGGATTCTCGTAGGTTCACAGTGACTCTCTGTATTTTATTTAGGCTTGTACTAATGAGGTCGTTATCTACCAACAGGTTGCTAAAATTAGCCCACTCAATGTAATCCTCTGCATAGCAGAGTCCTCAAAGTGTTGGAGAATGAAATTATAAGTGTGTGTGATTTTATAAGATCCCTGTTTTGCCAACGCACAGAATCTATAAATATTAGTGGATTCTTGGGGGAGCAGTCTGTCCGCTTTTAACTTATTGATATAATACCTACACTGAAAATACGCAAAGCTGTGGAAGTTAGGGAGATCGAACATATTTTCCAGTTCTTGAAAAGGAACGATTTCCAATGTCAGAGGATTGAGAAGTTGTTTAAGCGTAGTGTCATAACTGGAATGCTTTCGTAGTGTATCCAGATAAGAACTGTAGATTACCCTGGATTGGTAGATATTTACTTACAGATTTATCTACCCCCCATAACCTACAAACTTTGGCCCGCACCCTCTGTCATACTCTGCAAGGGAGCAGGTTCAGGAGTTGGGAGCTGTTGTGCAGAGGTGTCAGGTTCTGGGGTTAAAGTTGTGTTTTGTCTGCGTGAGTCTTTCCTTTTTGGCATAATTAAACAGGTACAAGGTTTTAGGAAATAAAGGTGATGGTTTTATTGATAGGATAATTAGCAATGCAGAGATATGCAAATTAGATAAGGCAAAGTCTATAGGCTGTAGACTGGAACTCTGTAGTATCAGGCAGGAATGCAGATCTTTCTAATAACAGTCAGGATATTTGCATATGCTGTAAACTGGAACTATAGGCTGTAGACTGGAACCATATGGTGTAGACTGGAACTCTGTAGTAACAGGCAGGAATGCAGCTCTTTGTAATAACAGGCAGGATACATGCATATGCTGTAGACTGGAACTCTGTAATAACAGGCAGAAATGCAGATCTTTGTAATAACATGCAGGATACTTGCATATGCTGTAGACTGGAACTCTGTAGTAACAGGCAGGAATACAGATCCTTGTAATAACAGACAGGACACTTGCATATGCTGTAGACTGGAACTCTGTAATAACAGGCAGGAATGCAGTTCTTTGTAATAACAGGCAGGATACTTGCATGTGCTGTAGACTGGAACTCTGTAGTAACAGGCAGGAATGCAGATCCTTGTAATAACAGACAGGATACTTGCATATACTGTAGACTGGAACTCTGTAATAACAGGCAGGAATGCAGATCTTTGTAATAACAGGCAGGATACTTGCATATGCTGTAGACTGGAACTCTGTAGTATCAGGTAACAAGCAAGCAAAATTACCTTAGTCAGTCCTTAGGAAATAGAGAATTAGCCAAGATCAATTGCCAAGAATTCAGTCCAAAAAACACAGTGCCAGGGGAATATCCAGAAGAGTAGTCACAAAATGAAGCAGAAATCAGGCACCAGGAAATCCAACAAATCTGGTTTTCACTCAGGAAACAGGACCAGAGGGTCTGTCAGAGTATAACACTCAATGTCAAGGCCCAGAACTGTAAGCAAACCTCCCAAATATAGCAGGCTGATGATTATATGATTTGTTTCAGCTGGTAAGCAGGTGGAGCCAGAGAGCCAAAGTTGCAGCAAACAGAAAAACCCAATATTCTTAGCCTGTGATCAAGCCATCTGGTGGCAAAGAGGTAAGACAACAGGTTGGGAAAGAACAGCAGCAGAAATAGAAACAGGTCCCAGGTTCAATTCTAGACTGGATCATGACACCCTCAATGGGTCTCTATATAGTATATGTTCTCTATATAGTATATGATTTTGAATATGTGATGGCAATGAGGTAAAATCCGTGTGAGGTAGGAAAGCCAAATATATTGGTTTAACAAAATTGGCTTCTTGTGTGGGGACAGTAAAGCGGTTATTTCCGACCAGCCAGTCTAATGTTAATTTAGTCAGTGTGGCCCAGTTGCACCAAAAAATATTTGGGTGCGCAGCCACCCTTTATCTAAAGACATAGCTAGATAAGTTTTCCCTTTCCTATGTTTCCCACCCCTCCAGATAAACTGTCCTAGAGCAGACTGTATTGATTTGACATCTTGTTGTGTAAGAAGGAGGGGCAGCATCTGTAGAGGGTATAGAAGTTTAGGCAGCGCAACCATTTTAAAAAGGTGAATTCATCCCGTGAGAGAAAGGGGTAATTTATTCCAGCCCGAGAGCAAGAGCTTTATGTTTCGCAGTGTTTTTAAGATTTAAGTGGTATAATTTGTTGGGGTTCACATGTCTCAGAGCAGGCGGACAGATTATGGAGCAGCGGTCTTTAGACCGCTGCTTCATAAATTGTGTTTCGGGCGAGACTGAAGGCTACAGAGCTTGATAAATATGCCCCATAAACTGACTAGTTAGTATATATCTGAAACCCAGGTACATGTAGTGCATTAAAGTAAAATGCATTTAAAATATAATGATAATAAATTATAAATAAAATGAAACAGTTTTAAGCTAAAAATTTAAATTAATTGAATTTTAAATATTTAATTTCAAATTACTGACAATAATTTAATATCATCACATTTTAAATGTAATATTATTATTGTATTTTAAGACATTATTATTTCATTTTAATTTAATACATGTTTTTACTGTCAGACTGTATCAATAACAATTGCAGGGGGTGATTTTATATTTTTACATATTACTTTTTGTTTAATTATCTCTCCTTTTTTTTCAAATTGCCCTAATAATGATTTACACCAATATTTGTTAATTATCTTCACACCTGAGTCATTGTGTGAATATAATATGCCTTGATACCAAATAATTTGCCAATTTGTACTATATGGATAGCAGACTTACTATATTATCATTATTATTTTTTTTTTTTCTTAACAAAGCCAGCTTGAACTTAATTCAGCTGTGCAAGTCAGTGATGTTGCCAAAGGCGGCTAAGATATTGGGCATCTTTGCATCAGGCTGGGAAAACTAAAAGCATTGTATAATTTTGGTCACTAAATTAATTTCTTGACAAACTTTCTGGACTTATAGATCTATTTATAGACCTATTGGTCTAAAATGATCTCTTGCCTATCACCAGGGCTGGATTGGCCTACCAGGATACCAGGAGATTTCCCGGTGGGCTGTGGCAGCTTGGGCTGGAAAGCTACAATTTAAAGTGGTGATTAATGGATGCAGTTGGGTTGTAGGGCGCCTAAATAACATCAATCTGGCATTTTTATTTAATGCAAAGTAATATAATTTAATTATAAAAGAAATATTGGGGAAGGAGTATCCTAGTATCCCCTTTGAGAAAAATGGGGCATGTGCATTCTACAGACTCAATGGAAAATAGGGCTGGTCTTTTTATTTTCCAGGGCTGCTTTTTATTCCCAGTCCAGCCCTGCCTATCACCCTATTTAAGTTTTTCTGCCCTGAGCTCCATTTTCAAACTGTTTAAAGGAATACTAAAGTCATAATTAAACTTTTATAATTCAGATAGAGCATGCAATTTTAAACAACTTTCCAATTCACTTCTATTATCTAATTTGCTTTTTTCTCTTGTTGTGGCTGCCCACAATTGTCTCTTGTCATTGTCTCATCTGATGTGTTCAGCTAGGTCCTTCGACAAAGGATAACAAATGAATGAAACAAATTTGATAATATAAGTAAATTGGAAAATTGTATTCTCTACCTGAATCGTGAAAGAAAAAAAATGGATTTCATGTCCCTTTAAAGCAAAGACACACTCAGGGAGCACATGCAATAGTGTTTCATTCAGATTAAGCTGGTCAGATGGGTTTAATAAAGTATCCGCATTAACCACTTGATTTTGATCAGGTTACATTTCATCTTTTTGGACAAAACATGCTTTCGCCTGCCTATCTCACAAGAGAACATGCACGCTGTATTTAACAAGCAGCGTATTTCAGACCGCTGCTTCCCTACCCTTTCACAACCTCTTAGGTGGCGAATTTCAATTTCCCCAGTCTCGTCCAACCGGGGAGATTGACAGCTCCTGTCCGCACGTGATTGGCTGTGCGCGGGCAGGGGGCAGCATTGCACATGAGCGCAAAATAGCCCTCAGCTTGATAAATCGCCCCCATAGTCTTGCAAATCAGTAACAACCTGAGAAAATTGTCGTAAACAATTGCATATTGCTCTAACAAGGCCAAACAAAACAATCTCTTAAGATTATGATGCAGAGAAAGTATTTAACTGTGTCATCTGGGATCAGTGGCATATAGGGTTGCCAACTTGGCCATGTTTTCATGGACACCTATGAGTTACTTTTGCTGTAGGGTGTGCAGGGAGGAACATGTATTGTGCTATTCATCAGAACTATTCATGTGATGTCCAGAGGCAGAATACATGTTCCACACTGCTTACTCTGCAGCATGCATAACTCATAAGTGTCCAGGAAAACATGGCCGAGGTAGCATTCCTAGGGGCGTACCAAAGGTATTTGACAACCGGAACTTTATATATATATATATACTGTATATACTGTAAAATCATGTATAATGATAATTAAATACAAATAAAATAAGTGATCTGTATGTTAATAACAGCCAAAATGGGGGCTATGACCTGTAATATTGCCTCCTTTTTGGCTAGAACATATTACAGGAGCTAAAATAGTAAATTACCCCCTTTTAAAATGTTTGCCCTCTGAAGGCAACTCAGAGTTAAGCAACAGTAATTATAAATGGCCAGAGGAAATCAGATGGCAATAGTCAAGAGGCTAAATTAAATAATTACACAGTTTGGAAACGGTTACCTTGTAAGCATATTTATTGCTACTAAGGGCCAGATTACAAGTGGAGCGCTATTTAATGCTCCAGTTCGAGTGTTAACTGTGCTAGAAGTAAGCTTTTTGTGTGTGTGTCGGATTGCTCTTGTATTACAAGTTGAAAGTAAAAAGTTATCACTTGTGCGCTATCCCTACGAGTGTAAAAAGCCGAACTTAGAATATCACATGCGCGATAACCTATTCCCCAATGGAGCAAAAGAAGTGGGGGAAAAAACTCACACCCTACTCGCGTGCAAACCTGATCCCACATTCTCAAGTGTGCTAACCCGAAATGAAAATATGAATATTTCATATTCTTATGTTCTTCACATAGAAGAACATTTTCTATTTGTTCATAAATACCTATTTATATATATATATATATATATATATATATATATATATATATATATATATATATATATATATATATATATATATAGTTTTTTTGCACAATTAACCCAACACCCTCAAATATATTATGCATATATACATGATTATATATATTTATAAATTCTTTGAACATAATCTGCTATGTGCAGAACATAGGAATGTGAAATATTTACAGTAAATACACAGTATAACACTTTATTACATATCAATATTGCATAAATTTGATTTTACATGTTTTCATCTACTTGACTGCCAAGGGCTCCAGTGCACTTACATATATGTTTATATATGTATACAAATGTATTTATGTGTTAATGTGTGCATATTTAGACATGTATATGTATGTATCTGTATGTTAAAGTACTTTGCCTGTCTTTTTATAACACCTGAGACCTCATATCTTTGAGACCTCATAACTTTTTGTAATTTTTTTTAATAATTTTTATTAGATGGTGTTATTATGAATGTAACTGTACTTTGTAATGTATTTTTTATGTGTTTTGTGAGACATTTTTGCTTTGCGAAACAGCCAGAGCTCTGAGGTTGCGCTAACCCGACCAGCGTTAACTTCAATTGCTCTCACGTGATCGTATTTACTTTCCACTTGTAATACGAGAGGAAAACCTGACACCCTCATATATATTATGCATATATAATAAACTATAATTTCACTTTAACTCCCTTAATGTGTGCCCATTTACTAATAATAATTAATTGAAGCTATCTGTAGCATAAACTGATAATGCAGCATCATTGCAGAGCTGCCTGTTAGTCAATGAGTTATAGAGGCCTATTTATCAAAGCGTCAACTGAAAATACGCTGGAATTTTGCTTCGTAATTGTCGCGAGATTATCAAAGCGTCAAGATCGTCAAATGTTGAAATTTGTGACGTAAAATACGATCCTGCGATCTCAATCCGACACAGATCGATGTGAGTTGAAAACCCGTGGAATTCAAGCTTAATTGTGTTAATTCGCCTTCCTATTTGACACTATTTGAAGCTGTTACGAACTTATAAAAAATTCAGCAGTTACGCTTGCGTCTTTTCCGACGCAGCGTACCTAGTTTTCAATCCGCCACCCTTGAGGTCGCGGATGCCATAGAACTCAATGGGAGTCGGAAAACACTGAAATCTTATGTTTGATGCTGCAAGACAATGAAGCATATCACCTAATAAAAGTCAATTACAAACTATTAAATATGTATACCCTTCAAAAATCAAACAATATTACTGCTCCACATTTGGTGCACTAGTAGATATAGGGATAAAAATGAAAAATACATTACTACTGATAGATTATGCTACAACTTTGTCTCTCATTACAAATCAAGGGGACAATATTATTTCTACATATTTGGTGCAAAGTTTTGCCCCAAACTTGTTGCACTAATAGATATAGAGATAAAAATGAAATAAATACACATCATAATATAGCTAACTTCCTTTTTATTTTTTTGAAAAATCTATGTGCACCATGTTTAAGCCATGTAATACAAGTCCCAATCTCCACTTCGCGCCATATTTGACGCAACACTTTTCGCACCAATTATGATGCAAAATCCTAAATAACCCACACACTAGTGATTTTTTCCACCACTTTTGATTGGAATATGTATAATCACATGATTTATGACATCAGCCAATCTCATTCAAATATACATTATAAACAATCACTAACGAATCAAATTGCTCGATACTTGTGTCATTGATCACTCATCAGAACTTGTAAGTACCATTTGTTACATTGTGTATTATACTTTGAAAGTATGTATATGGGAAATTAGTATTAAAGATAAACATCGATGCTGAGATTAGGACACACGGTGTAATATTTTATATAAGGATTTTAAAATTCGAATTGATGTTTGTTTCAATAAAATCTTATGCTGATAGCTCAGAGTGATAGCCCACCTAACTTTAAACTGTCATGATTCAGATGCAGCAGAAATTAAATTCACCTCTTTACTGTCATGATATGTTCAGTGTATTTCTTCCTTCTCTTGAATTTCCTTTTCAGTAAGAAATGTCATCTTTTATGCCAGGCTATTTTATAACACCTGTGAAGGAGTGGTTGTTAAAAATAGATTGAAATTAGGAGGGGTTAGAGACAGGTGCAGAGAGAAACCAGCTCTTAAAGGGACAGGAAACCCAAAAATATTATTTCAAGATTTGGATAGAACATACAATTTTAAACAACTTTCCAATTTACTTCTATTATCAAATTTGCTTCATTCTCTTGTTATCCTTTGCTGAAGGAACAGCATTGCACTACTGGCAGCTAGCTGAGCACATCTATTTAGCCAATCACAAGAGACAAATGTGTACAGGCACCAATTAGCAGCTACCTCCCACTAGTGCAACTTAAATTTTCACTTTCCTATCCCTTTAAAATAGCCATAGATTTTAAATAAATACATATGATACAATGATTACATGTTATATTCGCAATTATTCCTGCTCAGAATAATAATACATTTACAATATATACATATAGTGGTATAAATAAACACAGAGATATGACAGACAACATTGTTTAGAACAAAAAAAGGGACTTTGGGACATGTAAATATGTTTGCAAAAGATTTCTGACATAACACACACACACACACACACATATATATATATATATATATATATATATATATATATATATATATATATATATATATATATATATATATATATATATGGTAAAGGAAGGCACTCACTGGTCTTTTCATCAAATATTTATTATCAAGGAAGGGGAAGGGGAGTGTGTGTGAGGAAGGGGAGTGTGTCCCCGAAACGTCACGCTTGATAATAAATATTTGATGAAAAGACCAGTGAGTGCCTTCCTTTACCTTGTATATTTACCTGCTGGCACCCTGGCACTAAAGAATTTTGAAAGTGAGAGTGCTCTCTATACATTATATATATATATATATATATATATATATATATATATATATATATATATATATATATATATATATATATATATATATATATATGTGTATGTGTGTGTGTATATAATACTAAAATATGTATGTCCAATCATAAAAATAATTCTAATAATTCACTCTCCACTTTGCACCAAATATGTTGCTACTTGCTATATTCACAATTAGTCCTGCTCAGAAAAAGAATACATTTACACTATATACAATAATGTGCTAAAGAGAAATGTGCTTGTTCGTGGACAGTATTGAAATTGTATAAATAAAGTTGGGAAAAGCCAGAATAGCCGCAACATCGATGACTGTTAGTTAACACCAGTCCGATGCTCTTCGCACCGTACTTGACGCGCGTGTTTTTGGCAGCTTCTTTGATAAATAAGGAGATCGTATTCAGATCCGCAGCCGCGATGTTTAGCGAGCGTATTGACGCCCGCGAATGCTACATAGTTGACGCTTTGATAAATAGGCCTCATAATCTTCATGTATGAGTCAATGAGTTATACCATTACTTTAGTGGAATACAATGTAGTCTTGCCTGACAGTCAGCAGGTCCAAAAAATAATTTGCACATGTATTTATATGTTACTAGTCCTGGACAAAAGGTGACAAGTCCATAAAAAAACTTCAGTCCAAACTCACCCCTTTAAATCTAACAATAATGATCTCCTTATTCCCCTCCCTCTTCACTTTATGTCTATCTACCAATTTGTATCTCCTCTCTCTCTCTCTCTCTCTAACGCATCTGTATCTCTCTCTCTCTAACACATCTGTTTCTTCCCTTCTCTCTCTCTCTCTCTCTCTCTCTCTCTCTCTCTCTCTCTCTCCCTCCCTCCATCTCTAACACATCTATATCTCTCTCTCTAACACATCCGTTTCTCCCCCTCTCTCTCTCTCTCTTTCTCCCTCTCTAACACATCTGTATATCTCTCTCTCTAACACATCTGTTTCTCCCCTTCTCTCTCTCTCTCTATCTCTCTCTCCCTCCCTCCCTCCCTCCCTCTCTAACACATCTGTATCTCTCTCTCTTTCTTTCTCCCTCTCTAACACATCTGTATCTCTCTCTATCTCTCCCTCTCTCTCTAACTAATCTGTATCTCCCATTCTTTATCTCTCCCTCTCTCTCTAACACATTTGTATCTCTCTCTCTCTCCCCCTCTCTCATTAACACATCTGTATCTACCCTTCTCTCTCTCTTCCTCTCACTCTAGCACATCTGTATCTTTCTCTCTCTCTCTCTCTCTCTCTCTCTCTCTCTCTCTCTCTCTCTCTCTCTCTCTCTCTCTCCCTCCCTCTCTAACACATCTGTATCTCCCCTTCTCTCTCTCTCTCTCTCTCTCTCTCTCTCTAACACATCTGTATATCTCTCTCACAGGTGGATGGATGGAAGGATATTCCGAATGGAGCTTGATGCCCCTGTTTCCGGGCGAGTCTTCAGGCTCACCGGAAACAATAGTTAAGAAGTAGCGGTCTAAAGACCATTGCTCCATAACTTGCCCACTGCCTCTGAGGCTGCGGTCTTCAATCCGCCCAATCCTATACGATCGGGCTGATTGACACCCCCTGCTACCGGCCGCAAATCTGCAGGGGCGGCATTGCACAAGCAGTTCACCAGAATGCGGTCGGCATTTATCGATGTGTGGCGGACATGATACGTTACATTGTATCATGTCCGTCCGCACTTTAGTTAATCGGCCCTGTAGTCTCTACTTCATCTTGTCATAACATCGCACTACTGCATAAAATAAATACTTTTGAAAGTGACTCAAATGTATTGTGCAGGGTAAATCTTTGCAATAATGTGTAAGAATATACAATTTGTGTTTGTTTATTGGGCCGATCGGTTTATTAATTCAAACCTCGGTTGCCTCAAGTCATTTTAATATGAGGTTTAATAAAAGTATTTTAACCTTTTAATGTGGTCGTCTGATTTAAGTTAGAGCCAAATTGCTGATTTTACCTTTGAAAGTGGCAATGAATGATATCCTGTTACTAGTGGCAAAAAAATATATGGTACCAAGACATGTAAGAAGACCAGACAGGTGCTCTGTCACACAAAATACTATCTACAGCAATAAAAAAAGAAGCTTTAAAGGGACAGTCAAGTCAAAATTAAACCTTCATTATTCAGATAGGTCATTCAATTTTAAGCAACTTTGCATTTTGCGTTTATCATCAAATTTGCTTTGTTCTCTTGGTATTCTTTGTTGAAACCTAAGCTTACGAAGGATCAAACTGATTTCTAAACCGTTGAAGGCTGCCTCTTATCTCAGTGCATGTTGGCAGTTTTTCACAGTTAGACAGTGCTAGTTCATGTGTGTCATATATATAAAACATTGTGCTCACTCCCATAGAGTTATTTATGAGTCATCACTGATTGGCTAAAATGCATGGCTGTTAAAAGAACTGAGATAATGGGACAGTCTGCAGAGGCTTAGATACAAGGTAATCACAGATGTAAATATTGTGTTAATATAACAGTGTTTAATTCCTTGGATATCTCTCTACAAAATGTTGACCCCACTTTGTCAGCTAAGGAGTTAAATATTCTAGAAAACCCTACCTGCATGTCTTATGTTTGATGGCAGTAAAAAAAACTTCATAATTAATTATGTTGTAAAAAGGCAATGAATTGCATAATATACTAGCAGCAAAAATATGTATATAATGTTCAAATCTGCTGTGAAGTACACATGTAAGGATACAATATGGGCACTCGGCCTATCACTAAGGTTTTGGTGAAAGTGTTAGGAAGAGGGAAAACAAAACAAACAATTTAGATATATTTAACTCCTTGGTTTGTCAGAAGTTTCCGTAGCATTGGGTGCTTATTGTCAGCTAAGGAGTTAAATCAATTGTAGGATAACTGAAATACCTGCATTGACTTAAGTGACAATACAAATCATTTCAGAAATTGCACCACATGAATAAATATACAATAATTTAATACATTATAAATACTAACACACATATGGCATAAGCTGCTGTTTTAATGAAAAAACAGATTACGCAGCTTTCCTCACACAAATACCTAGTTCTAACATTATGCTAAAATATAACTGGAGAAATTATATCTATAATGCACAGATGGGATTTTTAAAAATACCACAGTAATTACCTGCCGTCAGTAAAATATATATATTCTGTGATATATCACCCTGGTGGATGTTTGCTCATTCTGCATATGTTATGTATTAATATTGTTTTTGTATTATTGTACCCTATTGTATCAATGCAATGTTTTGTGACATACTTGAGGACATACAAGAGAAATCTCAAAGTATCCTTCCTGGTAAAATATTTTATAAATAAATAAATATATATATATATATATATATATATATATATATATATATATATATATATATATATATATATATATATATATATATATATATACAATCATGGCTTCTAAATTAAACAGTTAAGCAAAATAAATAATGTTCTTTTCATCATCTAAACAAATATAACCTCTCCCTACTCTTGCAGAAAAAAAAAATAATAATCTTTCTTTGGATGTTTTAATATACATTGCAATGGGTGGCGATGCTGGCAAAATATTCCAAACAGCATCAGATTTTTTTTTAAAATATATAGCACACAACCAAATAACTATACCTTTGTAGCCCTAAACTGACATAACCCTCCACCACAAACTAACCCTACACTACTTAACCCCTAAACTGCCAATAGCTCACCACAATAAACTTCCTAATCTAGTAACCCCTAAACAGCCAATAGCACACCACAATAACGCTTACACTACTTAACCCCATACAGCCAATAGCCCAACACAAAAACCCACTTCACTACTTAACCCCTATACCACCAATAGCCCACCACAAACACCCCCTACGCTACTTAACCCCTATACTGCCAATACCCCCCTAACCTGTTAACCCCTACACCAACCCCAATGCAAACTACCCCTACACTACTTAACTACCTAACACCTAACTCCACCCACCTCTAAGCTAAAACCACCTAAGTTACAAAAAATAACAAACACTAAATTTACAAAAAAACAAAACAACATTGCAAAAAACAAAAAACAACACTACCAAAAATAAAAAAAACATAGTTATGCCTATACTAAAACTGAGGCCCACTTAAACTCCCCCCAAAAAACAACTAAACTAACACTAACAGTTACTATAACTATAGCACTTAGAAGGGCTTTTTGGAGGGAATTATCCTATTGTGTCACAGTTCTTTTTTTAAAAAAATACTACAACCCCATTCTACAATAAAAGTAGCCCCCCACCCCCAAAAAAGACTAATCTAAAAAAAAAACTAACTAAAAAAAATGGCATTTGTTAGGGTATTGCCCTAAAGTTTAACAGTTCTTTTAGGAAAAAAATAAACTAAAAAATCCCTATCCTAAAAAAGATTGCCCTAAAAAGTGAATTTTGTAGGGTATTTCCCTAAAATGAAACAGCAATTTTAGGAGAAAAAAAATAAACTAAAAAACCCTAAAAGGAAAAAACCCTAATCTAAAAAATACAAAAGCCCACAACCCAAAAAATCCAAAAGCTAAACCCCAAGGTTTGTACTCACCAAGTTGACTCCGGCAGTGATCCTCTTCTTTCATGCTGGCAGTCCTACAGGGCGGTCCACCTCATCTTCATGGAGGCGGCCTTCTTCTTCCATCTTCTATCTGATCCTTCTATTCTTCTTATCTTCTTCCAGAGGTCCTCTTCATGTGGTCAAGCTTTCTTTCTATTGGTTGATTGGTTGAAGAATTGAAAAATCAGCCAATAGAAATGCAAGGACACTCCTTTATAAGGAGAAACCTTGCATTTAGGCATCAGTGTGAGGTGGTGACTGCATGAAGAGGACCTATGGAAGATGAAAGGAAGATATTTTTCTTTTTAGTTTTTTTTTCTCCTAAATAAACTGTTTAACTTTAGGGCAATGTCCTACCAAATCTTTTTTTAGGATAGGTATTTATTTTAGTTTGGATGTTTTGGTTTTTTTTTCCGTTTTTTCTAAAAGAGCTATTTAGCTTTATGGCAATGTCCTACCAAATGCCCTTTTCAGGGCAATCTTTTTTTAGGATACAGATTTATTTTTAGTTTAGTTTTTTTTTTTTTTTTTTAAGATTAGTCTTTCTCTTGCAAGGTGTATCCAGTCCACGGATTCATCCTTTACTTGTGGGATATTCTCATTCCCTACAGGAAGTGGCAAAGAGAGCACACAGCAAAGCTGTCCATATAGCTCCCCCTCTAGCTCCACCCCCCAGTCATTCTCTTTGCCGGCTCTAAGCACTAGGGTCTCTCTACGGGAGGGTAAAGTGAATGTGGTGTTAGAATTGTAGTTTTTATTATCTTCAATCAAAAGTTTGTTATTTTAAATGGTACCGAAGGTACTGAAGATTTCTGCTGAGAGGAAAATGATTTTAGCATGTTGTAGCTAAAATCCACTGCTGTTCCCACACAGGACTGAGGAGTACCAGAAAATTTCAGTTGGGGGGAACGGTTTGCAGAGTTATCTGCAATGAGGTATGTTCAGTCATTTATTTCTACACAAGACTGAGATAATGCTAGAAGAGACTGATAATATCCCCATGAGGGGAGGGTAAGCTATGTTCACAGACTTAGTAAGGAATTGAATGCTTACATAACAGGGCTAATTATGCTGGTTGACACTGATTCAGGGCAATCGATTGTTTATTCAAGAAAAATATCGTTTGTAGACACTTTGAGAGTCCGTTTGGGGTTTTTTCTGGGGTTATTACCCACATGGCTGGTTTTTAGTCACTTAAGAGTGTTTTACTAGGCCTCACAACTCCGGAGTAGAGTGGGAGGGGCCTAATTTCGTGCCTCAGATGCGCAGTTAGAATTTGCAGAGACGTTCATGCTGATTCACATGGAGGGTCCTGCTGCTGTTTGAGGGCCTGATAGAAGCTATATTCCCCCAAATCTGATCCCTAAGGGCAGGTAGGGCCACAGCAAGGTTGTGGCAAGGTGCTGTACTATTTTTAACCGGGTGTTGGCTTTAGGCTGCTCCGGTTTGGGCATTAAGGGGTTAATCGTTTTGAAACTTGTGGTGCAATCTTATTAAGGCTTTAGGTACATACTGTGAAAATTTCAGGAGAATTGCTGCATTTTTCACTGTTTTGTAAAATTGTGTGCTCTTTTTATTTCTTAAAGGCACAGTAACGGTTTTTTCAAATTGTGTTTTTTATTTGATTAAAGTGATTCCAAGCCTGCTTATAGATATTACTAGTCTATTAAACATGTCTGACACTAAGGAAAATCCTTGTTCAAAGTGTTTAGAAGCCATGGTGGAACCCCCTCTCAGAATGTGTCCCACTTGTACTGATATGTATATACACTTTAAAGATCATATTTTTGCACTTAAAAATGTGGCCCAAGATGATTCTCAGACTCACAACACTCTGAAGTGGGAGCGAGGGATTTGATGTCTGAGGGAGAAGTCTCTGATTCAGGAAGGGTCCCTCCTCAGACAGATTCAGATACATTGGCTTTTAAATTTAAACTAGAACACCTCCGTGTTTTGCTTAGGGAGGTATTAGCTACTCTGGATGACTGCAACCCTTTGGTGATCCCAGAGAAATTGTGTAAAATGGACAAGTACCTAGAGGTCCCGGTTTACACAGATACGTTTCCGGTCCTTAAGAGGATTGCGGATATCGTTACTAGGGAGTGGGATAGAGCAGGTGTTCCCTTTGCTCCCCCTCCTGCTTTTAAAAAAATGTTCCCCATACCTGACCCTGTGCGGGACTCGTGGCAGATGGTCCCTAAGGTGGAGGGGGCTATTTCTACACTTGCTAAACGTACAACCATACCAATTGAAGACAGTTGTGCTTTTAAAGACTCTATGGATAAGGAGTTAGAGGGTTTACTTAAGAAAACTTTTGTTCAACAAGGTTTTCTTCTCCAACCTATTGCCTGCATTATTCCAGTAACTACTGCAGCTGCTTTCTGGTTTGAGGCACTGGAAGACTCGCTCCAGACGGAGACCTCATATGAGGAAATTATGGATAGAATTAAGGCTCTAAAGCTAGCTAATTCTTTTATCACTGATGCCGCTTTTCAAATAGCTAAGTTAGCGGCGGAAAATTCAGGTTTCGCCATTTTGGCGCGCAGGGCGCTATGGCTAAAGTCCTGGTCGGCCGATGTGTCGTCTAAATCCAAGCTTTTGAACATTCCTTTCAAAGGAAAGACCCTCTTCGGGCCTGAATTGAAAAGGCCATGCTCTCCCTCAGGACAAGCCCTTTAAGACAAAGAACAAAGCTAATTTTCGTTCCTTTCGCAATTTCAGGAAAGGCCCCACTTCATCCTCTCCGGCTGCAAAGCAAGAGGGTACCGCTTCACAGCCCAAGGCAACCTGGAAACCTTACCAGGGCTGGAATAAGGGTAAACAGGCCAAAAAGCCTGCAGCTGCCACCAAGACAGCATGAAGGGGTAGCCCCCGATCCGGGACCGGATCTAGTAGGGGGCAGACTCTCTCTCTTCGCTCAGGCCTGGGCAAGAGATGTACATGATCCTTGGGCTTTAGAGATTGTAGCCCAGGGATATCTTCTAGAATTCAAGGACTCTCCTCCAAGGGGAAGGTTCCACATTTCTCGTCTGTCTACAGATCAGACAAAGAAAGAGGCGTTTTTACGCTGTGTAGAAGATCTACTTACAATGGGAGTGATCCACCCAGATCCAATTGCAGAACAAGGACTGGGGTTTTACTCAAACCTGTTTGTGGTTCCCAAAAAAGAAGGAACTTTCAGACCAATCCTGGATCTCAAAAATTCTAAACAAATTCCTCAGAGTCCCATCATTCAAGATGGAGACCATTCGGACAATCTTACCAATGATCCAGGAGGGTCAATATATGACTACCGTGGATCTAAAGGATGCGTATCTGCACATTCCTATCCCCAAAGATCATCACCAGTTTCTCAGGTTCGCTTTTCTGGACAAGCATTATCAATTTGTGGCTCTTCCTTTCGGGTTGGCCACCGTTCCCAGAATTTTCCCAAAGGTGCTAGGGTCCCTCCTGGCGGTTTTAAGACCACGGGGCATAGCAGTGGCGTCTTACTTAGACGACATCTTAATTCAGGCGTCGACTTTCCAAAGAACCCAGTCTCACACGGAGATCGTATTGGCCTTTCTGAGGTCTCACGGGTGGAAGGTGAATGTAAAAAAGAGTTCTCTCTCCCCCCTCACAAGAGTTCCATTCCTAGGAACCCTGATAGACTCGGTAGAAATGAAAAATTTTCTGACGGACGTCAGAAAGTTAAAACTGTTAACTAATTGCCGAGCTCTTCATTCCATTCCTCGGCCATCTGTAGCTCAGTGCATGGAGACAATCGGACTAATGGTAGCAGCAATGGACATAGTCCCTTTTGCTCGGATACACCTCAGACCACTGCAACTATGCATGCTCAAACAGTGGAATGGGGATTATGCAGATTTGTCTCCTCAAATTCAGTTGGACCAGGAGACCAGAGATTCTCTTCTCTGGTGGTTGTCTCAGGATCACCTGTCTCAGGCAATATGTTTCCGCAGACCAGAGTGGATCATTGTAACGACCGACGCCAGTCTGTTAGGCTGGGGTGCAGTCTGGGACTCCCTGAAAGCTCAGGGCTTATGGTCTCGGGAAGAAGCTCTTCTCCCGATAAACATTCTGGAACTGAGGGCGATATTCAACGCTCTTCAGGCATGGCCTCAACTAGCTGCGGCCAAATTCATCAGATTACAGTCGGACAACATCACGACTGTAGCTTACGTCAATCATCAGGGGGGAACAAAGAGTTCCCTAGCAATGACGGAAGTAACCAAAATAATCAGGTGGGCGGAGGATCACTCCTGCCATCTCTCAGCAATTCACATCCCAGGAGTAGACAACTGGGAGGCGGATTTTCTAAGTCGTCAGACTTTTCACCCGGGGGAGTGGTAACTCCACCCGGAGGCATTTGCCCAGCTGACTCAGCTTTGGGGCACTCCAGAGTTGGATCTGATGGCGTCCCGTCAGAACACCAAACTTTCTCTCTACGGGTCCAGGTCCCGGGATCCCAAGGCGGTACTGATAGATGCTCTAGCAGCGCCTTGGTCCTTCAATCTGTCTTATGTTTTTCCACCGTTTCCTCTCCTCCCGCGTCTGGTTGCCAGAATCAAGCAGGAGAAGGCTTTGGTGATTCTGATAGCGCCTGCGTGGCCACGCAGGACTTGGTATGCAGACCTAGTGGACATGTCATCTGTCCCACCATGGACATTGCCAATGAGGCAGGATCTTCTGATACAGGGTCCGTTCAAGCATCCAAATTTAGTTTCTCTACGTCTGACTGCTTGGAGATTGAACGCTCAATTCTATCAAAGCGGGGGTTCTCTGAGTCAGTTATAGATACTCTGATTCAGGCTAGAAAGCCTGTCACCAGGAAAATCTACCATAAGATATGGCGGAAATATCTTCGTTGGTGTGGATCCAAGGGTTACTCATGGAGTAAGATTAGGATTCCCAGGATATTGTCTTTTCTCCAAGAAGGATTGGAGAAAGGATTGTCAGCTAGTTCCTTAAAATGACAAATATCTGCTTTGTCTATCCTGTTACACAAGCGTCTGGCAGAGGTACCAGACGTTCAAGCGTTTACTCAGGCTTTAGTTAGAATTAAGCCTGTCTATAAACCTGTGGCTCCGCCATGGAGTTTGAATCTAGTTCTTTCAGTTCTTCAAGGGGTTCCGTTTGAACCTTTACATTCCATAGACATTAAGTTGTTATCTTGGAAAGTTTTGTTTTTGATAGCTATCTCTTCTGCTAGAAGAGTTTCAGAATTATCTGCCTTACAGTGTGATTCACCTTACCTGGTGTTCCACGCAGATAAGGTAGTTTTGCGTACCAACCCTGGTTTTCTTCCTAAAGTTGTTTCTAACAAGAATATTAACCAGGAAATAGTTGTTCCTTCTCTGTGTCCTAATCCATCTTCGAAGAAGGAACGTCTATTACACAATCTTGATGTAGTTTGTGCTTTAAAGTTCTTTTTACAAGCAACTAAGGATTTCAGACAAACATCTTCTTTGTTTGTTATCTATTCTGGTAAAAGGAGAGGTCAGAAAGCGACTGCTACCTCTCTTTCCTTTTGGCTGAAAAGCATCATCCGTTTGGCCTATGAGACTGCTGGCCAGCAACCTCCTGAAAGAATTACTGCTCATTCTACCAGAGCAGTGGCTTCCACATGGGCTTTCAAAAATGAGGCTTCTGTTGAACAGATTTGTAAGGCAGCGACTTGGTCTTCACTGCATACTTTTGCCAAATTTTATAAATTCGATACTTTTGCTTCTTCGGAGGCTATTTTTGGGAGAAAGGTTTTGCAAGCAGTGGTGCCTTCCGTTTAAGGTACCTGTCTTGTTCCCTCCCTTCATCCGTGTCCTAAAGCTTTGTTATTGGTATCCCATAAGTAAAGGATGAATCCGTGGACTGGATACACCTTGCAAGAGAAAACAGAATTTATGCTTACCTGATAAATTACTTTCTCTTGCGGTGTATCAGTCCATGGCCCGCCCTGGCATTTAAGTCAGGTAAAAAAAATTTGTTTAAACTACAGTCACCACTGCACCCTATGCTTTCTCCTTTTTCTTCCTAACCTTTGGTCGAATGACTGGGAGGTGGAGCTAGAGGGGGAGCTATATGGACAGCTTTGCTGTGTGCTCTCTTTGCCACTTCCAGTAGGGAATGAGAATATCCCACAAGTAAAGGATGAATCCGTGGACTGGATACACCACAAGAGAAAGTAATTTATCAGGTAAGCATAAATTCTGGTTTTTTTGGGGGGTGAGGGGTTACTTTTATTGTAGAACAGGGTTGTAGTATTTTTTTTTAAAAAGAGCTGTGACACTTCAGGGCAATAACCTACAAAAAGCCCTTCTAAGGGCTATTCCTGTAGTAACCTTTAGGGTTAGTTCAGGGTTTTTTATTTTGGGGTTTTTATTTTTTTTAAAGGTGGCCTTAGTTTTAGTATAGGCATACCTGTGGGTTTTTAATTTTTAGTAGTGTTTTTTGTTTTCTGTAATGTTAGGTTTGTTTTTATTTGTAAATATAGTGTTTGTCATTGTTTGTAACTTAGGGGGTTTTAGCTTAGAGGTGGGTGGGGAGGTTAAGTTGTGTTGGGGCTTAGTGCGTTGGAAGTTGTGGTAGTGTATATATATCAAAATAAAGGTAAAGGAACTAACAATTAAATACACTCCAGCAGGTAAAATGCATGAGTACAATATCTCTTTAAAAGCTAGATTCATGGGCCCTTGTTAGATTGCCGAAGGGCCTTGGTGTAAAGGTGAAAAATGTAAAAAAAAATATTCTGCATTGCTTCACCTATATTTTCCATAGTTTCTCTAGTCTGTGTTCCTTCCAGTAATATCTACAGTTGGGTGAATGTGTTGTGGTGATTAGGGATTGGCGAATATTTTGCAACATTCCAAAAATGAAACAAATTTTAACACATTCGTTTGTTCAAATCGAATTTTGAATGTTTACATAACATTCTAACATTCGATTTTCGAATGTTTGGTTTCGAATTTTACGATTACATTCGAAAACATTAGTTTCGAAAAATTCAAATTCATATTTGTAATAGTATTTCTAATGCTTTCTTTAAATGTAATATTCGAATTATGCAATATTCAAATTCGAAAAATTCGAATTTACATGTTTGTAATATTATTTCTAATGCTTTCTTTAAATGTAATAGTCAAATTATGCAATATTCTATATAGAAACATTCAAAATGATGTATTTGTATCTATTATGTATCAATTTACTAGATTCCCGCCCTACCACATGAACTATTGAACTTCTGATTAGTATTTGTTAAATAGAATGTTAAATTCGAAATTTCGAATGTGGACATTCGATATAATTATAAACATTCGAATTCGAAAGTGACATTCAAAAACTGTAAATAGCATTCGATTATAGAATTTTTAAGAATATTCGTTCTTATCAACATTCGGATTTATAATTCGAATTTCGGTAATAACATTCATTCTAACATTTGAATTCGGAAATGTACACATTCGCCCATCCCTAGTGGTGATACATTATATCTTGTACATTAAACGGTTTATGTATATATTTGTAACTGTACGATATTGTCATGTCTGTTATGCTAAAATAAAATAGTTTTGCTGGATAAAGTGAGAGGTATCTTAGAATGAGGTGATGGCTGTGGGTGTTTCTGGTGTTTTAGAGGTGTGGTAGGGATTTGTCACCAATGCTTAGGTCCAGAATGTGGAATTCATTCAAATGAGCAGTGGGCGGCATTGCACAAGCATTTCACTAGAAATGCTTGTGCAATGTTAAATGCCGACAGTCCACCCGGCACTTGGTAAATTGATCCCAATGTCTTTACATTTACCAAACAATACTGAACAAAGCTCACTAACCTTAAAGCAAAACATTACTTGTGTCCTTTTGAAGCAAATGTTTTATTCACATTAAAGGGAAATTAGAGTCATTTTGTGTAGTGATGCATAGTAAAGATCAACAATTTAACCACTGCCCTGAAAAATAAATGGTTTAAATGTCCTTTTTGTTAGCCAAATTTGCACTGTTTTACTATAGCTTATTTTGTATTTTATCTTATCTCCTTTGTTGTTGACAGTTAGAATTATTTAGGTGTTATTATATTATATATATTAACTATATTAACCCTAATTATATTAGGGTTAATATAGTTAATATAGTTATTATATTATATATATATATATATATATATATATATATATATATATATATATATATATATATATATATATATATATATATATATATATATATATATATATAACCCTATCTAACTCTAACACCCCTACCTAAATTCTTATTAAAATAAATCTAATTAATATTAATATTATTAATTAAAATATTCCTATTTAAATCTAAATACTTACCTATAAAATAAACCTTAAGATAGCTACAATATAATTAATAATTAAAAGAGCTGGTTCATTTTTAATTTAGAATAGGGTAGTTCATTTTTTTATTTTGGGGGGCTTTATTATTTTATTAGGGGGCTTAGAATAGGTGTAATTTAGTGTTTTGTTTTTTTTATTTAGTTTAGTGTATTTAATTGTATTTTAGTTTAGATATTTGTAGTTTATTTAATTTATTGATAGTGTAGGTGTATTTGTAACTTAGGTTAGGATTTATTTTACAGGTAAATTGGTAATTATTTTAACAAGGTAGCTATTAAATAGTTATTAACTATTTAATAGCTAGTGTACCTAGTTAAAATAAATACCAAGTTACCTGTAAAATAAATATAAACCCTAAAATAGCTACAATGTAATTATTAATTATATTGTAGCTATCTTAGGGTTTATTTTATAGGTAAGTATTTAGATTTAAATAGGAATATTTTAATTAATAATATTAATATTAATTAGATTTATTTTAATAAGAATTTAGTTAGGGGTGTTAGAGTTAGATAGGGTTATTATACTTAATATATATAATAACTATATTAACTATATTAACCCTAATATAATTAGGGTTAATATAGTTAATATATATAATATAATAACTATATTAACTATATTAACCCTAATATAATTAGGGTTAATATAGGTTGCGGCGGTATAGTGGGATTAGATTAGGGGGTAATGTATTTAATATAGGTGGCGGCGGTGTAGGGGGATTAGATTAGGGGGTAATACATTTATTATAGGTGGCGGCGGTGTAGGGGGATTTAGATTAGATGCAAAAGAGCTGATTACTTTGTGACAAAGCCCCGCCAAAAGCCCTTTTAAGGGCTGGCAATAGAGCTGTTTACTTTGGGGTAATGCCACGCAAAAAGCCCTTTTCAGGGCTATTTGTAGCGTTAGACTTAGGTTTAGTGGTAGGGATAGTTTAGTATTTTAGGGGTTAAATAATTTAATATATGTGGCGGCGGTATAGGGGGATTAGATTAGGGGTTATTAATTTAATATAGGTGGCGGCGGTATAGTGGGATTAAATTAGGGGTTAATAATTTTAATATAGCTGGCGGCGGGGTAGGAGCTCACATTAGGGTGTAGTTAATGTAGGTGGCGGCGGTGTAAGGGGCTCACATTAGGGGGTAGTTAATGTAGGTGGCGGCGGTGTAAGGGGCTCACATTAGGGGGTAGTTAATGTAGGTGGCGGCGGTGTAAGGGGCTCACAATAGGGGGTAGATAATGTAGATGGCGGCGGTGTAAGGGGCTCACATTAGGGGGTAGGTAATGTAGATGGCGGCGGTGTAAGGGGCTCACATTAGGGGGTAGTTAATGTAGGTGGCGGCGGTTTAGGAGCTCACATTAGGGGGTAGTTAATGTAGGTGGCGGCGGGGTAGGAGCTCACATTAGAGGGTAGTTAATGTAGGTGGCGGCGGTGTAAGGGGCTCACATTAGGGGGTAGTTAATGTAGGTGGCGGCGGGGTCCGGGAGCGGCGGTTTAGGGGTTAATAACTTTATTAGGTGCGGTGGGGTCCGGGAGCGGCGGTTTAGGGGTTAATACATTTTTTATTATTAGGAGAGTGAGGGGGGATAGCGGATAGAGGGGTAAACGTGTCTGGCTATGTTTGGGAGGCGTGTTAGACAGTACGGGAGATTTTATAACTTAGGTTTTGTAGGCGACGGCAGTTTCTAAAGTGCCGTAAGTCACTGGTGACTCCAGAAATTTGTACTTACGCAGATTTCTGGATATCACTGGTTTATGCTACTTACGGCATTGTAGCATCTGACGGCGCCATATATGGGATAGCTCGAGTTGCGAGCTGAAACTACGGGCGGCGGGGGTTCCCTCGCTTGCGCCGCAAACTACGATCTATATCGGATCGCGCCCCTGGCATTCCAAAATCCAGAATTATTCTGAAATCCAAACTTTTTCATTAATATTTTTTTTTTTTTTAATTATTAAAAAAAATAGAAAATTCCTCAGACAGAAAGGCCAAATCTTCTCTGCCTGCATCTTTGGTTTGTTTTTTGTGTTATAACTAAAAAGAAGATGCTAATCTATATTTATTTAAAATAGCAACTACTACCTTTCTGATTACAGTACTGCACTAGTATCTTTCTAATGGTACTATGTATAGAAAAAGTAAAATGATATAAAACTAACAGCTAGATTACGAGTTTGGCATTATGAGTGAAAAAGCATCATTATGCTCCATAACAATGCTTTTTCCCTAATGCCGCTATTACAAGTCTTGTCAGAATAGGGGTACCGCACAACTTTATGGCCGTCACGCAACGTCAGTACCGCACTTTTAAAAAAGTCCTTTTTCAATGGGACTTTCATAGCGCCGGTATTACAAGTTTTGCTGTGAGGACAAAAAGTGAGCGGTACACCCTATACTCACAAGATTCGTACCGCCATCTAAAGTCAGTAGTTATGAGTTTTACGTTACAAAGCTGTACCATAAAACTCATAACTGAAGTGTTAAAAAGTACACTAACACCCATAAACTACCTATTAACCACTAAACCGAGACCCTCCCGCATCGCAAATACTAAAATAAAAATATTAACCCCTAATCTGCCGCTCCGGACATCACCACCACTTAAAAAAATGTGTTAACCCATATTCCTCCGCTCCCCAACATTGTTGTCACTATAATAAACCTATTAAACACTAAACCGCCGGCCTCCCGCATCGCTAACACTATTTAAATATTATTAACCCCTAATTTGCCGTCCGCCAACACCGCCGCTATAATAATCCTATTAACCACTAAACCTCAAGCCCCCCACAATGAAATATAATAAAATAAACTATTAACCCCTAAACCTCTGGCCTCCCACATCACTACATAAATATATTAAACCCTAAACCTAACCCTAACTCTAACGTAAGCCTAAATCTAACCCTAACACCCCCTAACTTAAATATAATTAAAATAAATCTAAATAAAACTTTTACAATTATTACCTAAATAATTCCTATTTAAAACTAAATACATACTTACCTATTAAATAAAATCTAAGCTAGCTATAATATAACTAATAGGTATATTGTATATATCTTAGGTTTTATTTTTATTTCACAGGTAAGTTTGTATTTATTTTAACTAGGTAGACTAGTTAGTAAATAGTTATTAACTATTTACTAACTACCTAGTTAAAATAAATACAAATTTACCTGTAAAATAAAACCTAACCTGCCTTACACTAAAGCCTAACATTACAATAAAATAAAATAAATTAAATTAATAAAATACAATTATCTAAATTACAAAAAAATAAACACTAAATTACACAAAATAAAAAACGAAATTATCAAAAATAAAAATGAATTACTCCTAATCTAATAGCCCTATCAAAATAAAAAGCCCACCCAAAATAAAAAAAACCTAGACTACACTAAACTGCCAACGGCCCTTAAAAGGGCCTTTTGCAGGGCATTGCCCCAAAGAAATCAGCTCTTTTACGTGTTAAAAACATACAAACACCCCCCAACAGTAAAACCCACCACCCACCCAACCAAACCCTCTAAATAAAAACCTAAATAAACCTAAGCTATCCATTGCCCTGAAAAGGCAACCCACCTAATAAACCCTTAAAAAAAACTAACACTAACCCCCAACTATCCACTTACAGTTTTCGAAGAGCGGACATTCATCCTCATCCAGACGGCAAAAGTCTTCATTCAAGCGGGCAGAAGTCCTCATTGAAGAAGGCAGAAGTCTTCATCCAAGCAGGCAGAAGTCTTCATCCAGACGGCATCTTCTATCTTCATAATCCGCGCGGAGCAGGTCCATCTTCAATATATCTGGTGCAGAGCATCCTCTTCTTCCGATCGCTGCTGTAGAATGAAGTTTCCCTTTAAGTGATGTCATCCAAGATGGCGTCCCTTATATTCAGATTGGCTGATAGAATTCTATCCGCCAATAGGAATTAAAGGTGCAATCAGCCAATAGGATTGAGCTTGCATTCTATTGACTGATTGGAATAGCCAATAGGATGAAAGCTCAATCCTATTGGCTGATTGCTACAGCCTATAGGATTTTTTTCAGCTTTAATTCCTATTGGCTGATAGAATTCTATCAGCCAATCAGAATGTAAGAAACGCCATCTTGGATGACGTCACTTAAAGGGAACCTTCATTCTACAGCAGCGCTCAGAAGAAGAGGATGCTCCGTGCCGAATGTCTTGAAGATGGACCCGCTCCGCACGGAATGGATGAAGATAGAAGATGATGTCTGGATGAAGACTTCTGCCTGCTTGAATGAAGACTTTTGCCGCCTGGATGAGGATGGATGTCCGGTCTTCGAAAACTGTAAGTGGATCGTCGGGGGTTAGTGTTAGTTTTTTTTAAAGGTTTATTGGGTGGTTTTATTTTTAGCTTAGGGCTTGGGCAATGTAAAAGAGCTAAATGCCCTTTTAAGGGCAATGCCCATACAAATGCCTTTTTCAGGGCAATGGTTAGCTTCGGTTTATTTAGATAGGTTTTTATTTTGGGGGGTTTGGTTGGGTGGGTGGTAGGTTTTACTGTTGGGGTTGTTTGTATTTTTTAACACGTAAAAGAGCTGATTTCTTTGGGGCAATGCCCTGCAAAAGGCCCTTTTAAGGGCCATTGGCAGTTTAGTGTAGGTTAGGGGTTTTTTTTTATTTTGGGTGGGCTTTTTTATTTTGATAAGGCTATTAAATTAGGAGTAATTCGTTTTTATTTTTGATCATTTTGTTTTTTATTTTGTGTAATTTAGTGTTTATTTTTTTGTAATTTAGATAATTGTATTTGATTAATTTAATTTATTTTATTTTATTGTAATGTTAGGTTTTAGTGTAAGGCAGGTTAGGTTTTATTTTACAGGTAAGTTTGTAGTTATTTTAACTAGGTAGTTAGTAAATAGTTAATAACTATTTACTAACTAGTCTACCTAGATAAAATAAATACAAACTTACCTGTGAATAAAAATAAAACATAAGATAGATACAATATAACTATTAGTTATATTGTAGCTAGCTTGTAGTTTTTTTTACCGGTAAGTATTTGGTTTTAAATAGGTATTATTTAGGTAATAATTGTAAGTTTAATTTAGATTTATTTTAATTATATTTAAGTTAGGGGGGTTAGGCTTAGGGTTACGTTAGGGTTTGAGTTATGCTTAGGGTTAGGGCTACGTTAGGGTTAGGTTTAGGCATTATTATATTTTTTTAGTGTTAGTGATGTGGGAGGCCAGAGGTTTAGGGGTTAAAAACTTTAGTATAGTGGCGGCAACATTGGGGGCGGCAGATTAGGGGTTAATAACTGTAATGTAGGTGGTGGCGATATCAGGAGCGGCATATTAGGGGTTAATAGTTTTATTTAGGTGGCTGCGATGTTAGGGGCAGCAGTATATTAGGGGTTAATAACATTATGTAGGTTGTGGCGATGTTAGGGGCAGCAGATTAGGGGTTAATAACTGTATGTAGGTGACGGCAATATCGGGGGAGGCAGATTAGGTGTTAATAGTTTTATTTAGGTGGCGGCGATGTTAGGGGCAGAAGATTACGGGTTAATAACATTATGTAGGTTGCGGCGATGTTAGGGGCAGCAGATTAGTCGTGTTTAGACGTGTTTTTTATGTTAGAGTGTTAAGTTTAAACATAACTTTTTCTTTCCCCATAGACATCAATGGGGCTGCGTTACGGAGCTCTCCCATTGATGCCTATGGGGAAATCATACACGAGCATGTCAAAACACTGCTTGTATTTGGGTGAGGTATGGAGCTCAACACAACCATATCGCCCGCACAAGCCGGGTTTTACAAATCCTGTAATAGCAGCGCTATAGGGAGGTTAAATATTGCCGCTTTTGTGGCGGTCGTTAATTTCCCTATAGCACTCAAAACTCATAATCTAGCTGTAACTTTTTTAGTGCATGTATAAGCTGCATTATGACATTTAAATACTGCGTAAAGGACAAAAGATATTATTGTCTACACTTGGCCCAATCCCTTCTCAAAGCTGCACTATTTTACAGATGCCAATTTACAAATACTCTGAAATCTAATAATTCCAAAATTCTAATTTTTTCCAGTCCCAAATAAGTCTGGATAAAGGGATTTGTACCTGTAATACTAGTAATAGCAATATAACTTAACTAGGTCAGATGGTTTCCGTACTAATGTATAATGCTTGTTATTTAAAGCAAATATTAATTAATATTAATATTAAAGCCATTATTTTTCTGTGGACATTTGCTTTGGACAAACAAATGTTAATAAGAACGAAAATCCATTAAAATTCAGTAATCAAATGCTATTTCCGGTTTTCAAATGTTACTTTTGTTTTCGAATGTTAATAATTAGATTGAATATCCAGATTCAACATTTCTAAAGTAACATTCAATTTACCAAATACTATTCAATAGTTCATGTGGTAGGGAATTTGATAAATTGATACATAATAAATACAACTATATTGATTAAAACATTTCAATTTTTGAATATTGCATAATTCGAATATTAAAGGGATAGGAAAGTTAAAAATAAACTTGCATGATTCAGATAGAGCTTGTAATTTTAAGACACTTTTAAATTCACTTCTTTTTTCAAATGTGCTTCGTTCTCTTGGTATACCTTATTGAAAAAGAATACACACATATCCTACACTAGTGGGAGCTAGTTGCTAATTGGTGCCTGCACACATTTGTCTCTTTTGATTGGCTCGCTAGATCTGTTCATCTAGCTGCTAGTAGTGCAATGCTGCTCCTTTAGCAAAAGATAGCAAGATAATGAAGCAAATTTGATAATAGAAGTAAATTGGAAAGTTGTTAAAAAATGTATGTTCTATCCAAATAATTAAATAAATCTTTGGGGTTTCCTGTACCTTTAAATTTAAAGAGAGCATTAGAAATACTATTACAAATATATAAATTCAATTTTTTTCTAATTCAAATATTGCATAATTCAAATCGAATAATACAATATTCAAATTAGAAAAAAAAATCAAATCGAATATTACATTTAAAGATAGCATTAGAAATAGTATTACATTAAAAAGTGTTAGAACGTTGTACAAACATTCAAATTTGAAACAAACCTAACGAATGTGTTAACATTTCTTTCATTTTTCATTCCTAGTAATTTTATGAATAATTTCTGATGCATACATAAAAAATTTGACATGAAAAGTTCCTTTAAGGTCTTATTGCTCACTATCCAATAAGCATGCTGGACAGTTACACAATTCACAAAAAAAATCTAATTACAAAAATAATAATAAATAAATACATTGTAACACTATGACGGACTCCGGCTACCCCGACTGGGTAGCTCTGCCAAAAGGGTCCTACTTGTAGCTATAGAGTGGAGAAAGTGATTTTAGTAAAAGCCCACCCTAATAACCAGACAAGACCAGTATTAAGGTGAAACATACTTTATTGAGAAAACTACACAGCTTTTATACACAATCTTATCTTGATAAGAGCCTTATCTGATCCCGCCATTCATGCCCCTAAGACAGGCTGCCGCCTCCATAGGAGCCATAATCACATAGAGATCCCCACAGTATCTAGGTCATGGTTTCGGGGTGATCCCAGGGGAGCATCAGCACTTCTAAGGTGTTGTTGGAAAGCTCCTGGTCCCCAGATGCCACAATCCAAAAATCAACATGATCTATTACTGGGGACTCGAGTGACAGACTGGCAAAGGTACTCAGGAACAGCCTAAGATAGGGGGTGTCCAAAACCCCCGGTTCCTGAGTGAGCTCCCCCTCAGTACTCACCCCAACCTCTGTCCACCAAAGGCCTAACAAACCCCCAAAAGAGCAGAGCCCTGGGGCAAAGGGCCTCTGGAGTGACCTAGGTTAAAGTTCAGCAGGGACCGCTAGCAAGCCCAGTCGGCGAGTAGTTCCATAAGCCCGGCAAGGCATGAAGGGGCCAATCGGCAGAGAAGAGCTCTTTTCGTGATAATGTGCAATAAGGGTAACAATACAATGGAAGCTGGTGGGGACACAATAATTACACAATATGGGAGGAGATGGCCTTGGCAGCCTGGTATCCGTGACAGTGCTTCACCCTTCAAAGATTAGCAGACCCGGCAAGATCCTAACAGGTCGGCTTGGGGCTGTCCTGTGGGGCTATTCCAATTAAGTTTGTCTTTCTCCACTGCTGTGTAGCCTACCACCCTTGGTAGTAGTTTCTGGCTAATATAGGCTACGGGGTGTTTGCAGCTCTCCTCATCCACCTGGCTCAGCACTGCTTCCAACCTGAACATGTAGGCATCTGTATGAACACAAAAATGTTTAAATAGGTTAGGAGCGGCCAGGATAGGGGCAGAAATTAGTGCTGTCTTCAGTTGCTGGAAGGCAGCCTCGCACTCGGGGGACCACAGGACTTGCTGATGTAAGTGCTTTCTGGTCAGGTCAGTAAAGGGTTTGGCTAGGGTGCTATAATTGGGGACAAACTTGGGGTAGTATCCCGCTGTACCAAGAAAGACTAAGACTTGGGTTTTGGTTTTGGGGGTTGGCCAGTTAGGGACTGCCTCAATCTTGGCTGGTGCCGGCATTTGCTTCCTGCAGCCCACTCATTGTCCCAGGTATTGGATCTCCAAGCACCCTACTGTGCACTTGTCTGGCTTCAGCGTCAGTCCCGCAACCCTGATGCAGTCCAACACGGTGCCTAGGTGGACTAAGCGTTCTTCCCAGGTATCGCTGTAAATCGCAATGTCATCCAGGTATGCACAGGCATAATCCAGGAGGCGATCTACCATCCTCTAGCAGTCCTTGTGAGAGACCAAGAACATCTGAAACAGCTGCTTCAGACGTGTCCTGTTAAACCTCTCTCACAACCCATTGGTCTTGGGGTGGTATGGAGAGCTGGGCAGGGGTCTTACCCCACAAAGCCTCCATAGCTGCTTGGTGAGCTCAGCAGTAAACTGAGTCCCTTAGTCCGAGATAATATACTTCAACAGCATGGGAGCCAGCACCCCAATCTAGGTGCACCTGTGCTGTATGGATCCAGGGCACCTTACTCGCAGCCACACAAACTGTAATAGATTTCCTTGTCTGGTCCGAACTGGTGACCAGGTGTGGCTGGACAAGAGTAATGGTGGCTCTGCTGCCCCGTAGTCCTTGGCCTGCCGGCCGTTGATCCAAACTGGCTGGCAATGATGCAGGCGATTGTTGCCAGCTGCCGCCTTCATCGGGTCTACCTCATGCAGAACCCCTAATTCTTCTTCAGCCCAAGCGGTGGTGTCCACTGGGCTCACTGACTCAAAACAGTGAGCTGCTCCTCTGGGGACCCCAGCTGGTGCTCTGATGAACCGGGCGTCCAGCAGCTTGATCCACTGCCTCCGGTTTCTGATCCCTGACCCATTCTTGCACCTCTGGCAGGAGTGGTCATACAAATGTTCCATAAGGATGAGCTGGGAGGCTTGGGCCAGGGTGGTCACTTGGCCACCCCAAAAACCAATAGTCCAGGGAGTGAGTGAACTGGTGGGTCCACTCTAAAAAAGGGTTGCCCCTCTCTCTTCCTCAGGCTCTGGAACTTCAGACAGTGAGCCTCAGGTTTGATGGCATACCTCGCCAAGATGTGCTCCTTCACCCGCTTATAGTTCCATTTGTCTTCCAGGGGAATGGCCTTGAAGGCATCCAGGGCTCTCCCTGACAGCTTCCCAATCAGGAGGGTAACTAGTGATGTCGCGAACCTAAAATTTTCGGTTTGCGAACGGCGGACTCGAACTTCCGGTATTGTTCGCGAACATTCAATAGGCAGGCGAACTTTAAAACCTACAAGGACTCTTTCTGGCCACAATAGTGATGGAAAAGTTGTTTCAAGGGTACTAACACCTGGACTGTGGCATGCTGGAGGGGGATCCCTGGCAAAACTCCCATGGAAAATTACATAGTTTAAGCAGAGTCTGCTTTTAACCCATAATGGGCCTAAATCAACTAACATTCCGAAATTGTTTGCAATAACGTGCTTTAAAACATCAGTTATGATGTCGTATCTATCTATAATTAGTAACTATACTGTGACAACAATTATGATTGGTGTAAATAGTTGGCAAGACAGCCTGGCACAAAAGGCTGGCAGGCAGGAGGTAAATGCTATTCAAGGACACTAGGAGACTGATTACTGACAGTCAAAACAGTGATGATTGACAATTTTTGCAATACTGTTAAAAGAAATATGATTGATGGCAAATATTGGCTAGGTGGGCCTGGCACACAGCAGGCTGCAAGGCAGGAGGAAAGTGCAATTCAATGGCACCAGCAAACTGAGGATTCACAACAACTATTACCAAAAATTTAAATTTTTAATTATTAAGAATACTGTGACAACAAATATGATTGGTGTAAATATTTTGAAAGTAGGCCTGGCACACAGGCTTGGAAGGCAGTAGAAAAGTGCAATTCTAGGGCACGAGCAAACTGAGGATTAAGATCAACAATCAAGAATTTTTTAATTTGAATTAGTAACTATACTGTGACAACAATTATGATTGGTGTAAATAGTTGGCAAGACGGCCTGGCACAAAAGGCTGGCAGGCAGGAGGTAAATGCAATTCAAGGACACTAGGAGACTGAATACTGACAGTCAAAACAGTGATGATTGACAATTTTTGCAATACTGTTAAAAGAAATATGATTGCTGGCAATAATTGGCTAGGTGGGCCTGGCACACAGCAGGCTGCAAGGCAGGAGGAAAGTGCAATTCAATGGCACCAGCAAACTGAGGATTCACAACAACTATTACCAAAAATTTAAATTTTTAATTATTAAGAATACTGTGACAACAAATATGATTGGTGTAAATATTTTTCAAGTAGGCCTGGCACACAGGCTTGGAAGGCAGTAGAAAAGTGCAATTCTAGGGCACGAGCAAACTGAGGATTAAGATCAACATTCAAGAATTTTTTAATTTGAATTAGTAACTATACTGTGACAACAATTATGATTGGTGTAAATAGTTGGCAAGACGGCCTGGCACAAAAGGCTGGCAGGCAGGAGGTAAATGCAATTCAAGGACACTAGGAGACTGAATACTGACAGTCAAAACAGTGATGATTGACAATTTTTGCAATACTGTTAAAAGAAATATGATTGCTGGCAATAATTGGCTAGGTGGGCCTGGCACACAGCAGGCTGCAAGGCAGGAGGAAAGTGCAATTCAATGGCACCAGCAAACTGAGGATTCACAACAACTATTACCAAAAATTTAAATTTTTAATTATTAAGAATACTGTGACAACAAATATGATTGGTGTAAATATTTTGAAAGTAGGCCTGGCACACAGGCTTGGAAGGCAGTAGAAAAGTGCAATTCTAGGGCACAAGCAAACTGAGGATTGAGATCAACAATCAAATTTTTTTTTAATTTTAATTAGTAACTATACTGTCTGTGACAACAATTATGATTGGTGTAAATAGTTGGCTAGACGGCCTGGCACAAAAGGCTGGCAGTGGCAGGCAGGAGGTAAATGCAATTCAATGGCACTAGGAGACTGAATATTTGAAGTCCAAAAAATAATGATTTTTATTTTTTAATATACTGTTAGAAGAATTATGATTGGTGCTACTAATTGGCTAGCTGGGCCTGGCACACAGGCTGGCAGATATGAGTCATGGATGGTAGGTAGGGCAGCAATTTAACACAGTATGCTGTGTAAGTGACAAAAACACAGGCCTGATAGAAAATTGTTAGATTACACTAGCAAAATATTTTAAAATTTTAGATTTTAATATTAAAATTATGTTAAGAAGTGCAATGCACATATGACTCTATGAGTGGTCGCACTGGCTGGCTGCTATGTAGGGCAGCAATTAACAACAGTATGCTGTGTAAGTCAGATAGACAGACACAGGCCTGATAGAAAATAAAATTAGATTACACTAGCATAATGATTTAAAGACTTTTTGGGGGGAATTTAAAGAAAAAGGTTAAGCACATACATATGAGTCGTGGCTGATAGCCTTGGAAGGGCAGCTATTAAAAACAGTAGGCTCTGTAAGTCAGATACACACACGCCTGATAGAAAATACTATTAGATTACACTAGAAAAATGATTTAAATTATTTTTTGGGTGTGGAAATTAAAAAAAGGTTAAACACATATGAGTCGTGGCTCATAGACTAGAGAGGGCAGCAAGTAAACACAGTAGGCTCTGTATGTCAGCAAAACACACAGGCCAGATAGAAAATTATATTAGATTACACTATCAAACAAATTTAAACTTTTTTTTTTTTATATTTAAATTAAGGTGAAGAAGATATGAGTTCTGGATGGCTGCCTGGCACAGACCAATTAACCAAAGGACTGAAAAAAAATGAGGTATATTAATGCTGAGTGAGCCTGACAGACACAGGCCTGATAGTAAATGTAATTAGATTACACTAGTAAAATATTTATTTTTATTTTTATTAAATTTAAAATAATGTTATAAACGGATATTAACACTGGTGGCTGGCACAGAGCAATGAACCAGAGTATATGCTGTGTGACACAGGCCTGATAGAAAATGAAAAAAAATTACACTAGCAAAATAATTAAATTTTTTGGTTAGTTAAATTTAAACTAATGTTGTTAGGAAGATATCAGTGGTGGCAGTAATCACAGCATATGCTGTGAGCCTTAAACACACAGCCTGAAAGCCAGGCAAATGCTAATAAAAAAAAAAGAAAAAAAAAGGCACGAAATATAGCCCTAAAAAGGGCTTTTTGGGGTGCTGTGCTTGCAGCAGAGATGAGTGGAGTCCTTCTGGACTGTAAATACACTAGCCTAGCTATGTTTTTCCTATTAATGTCAGGAGCAAAAACACAACACGTCCTCTCATTAAGAAAGCAAGGTCGAGTCTAAAATGGCGGATTCCGAGTAGCTGGGAGGGTCTGTGAGGGAGTGTCTGATGTTGATTGGCTCTAATGTGTCAGGCGGCTGTGACATAAAGGGTCAAAGTTTCCTCAATGATGACACATAGGGGCGGATCGAACATCGCCATGTGTTCGCCCACAAACGCGATCAAGCTATGTTCGATGTGAACCGTTCGCGGGCGAACAGTTCAGGACATCACTAAGGGTAACCAGGTCTGCATCAGCAATGCCGTGCATCTTGCACTGAGTCTCGAATACCTGCAGGTATTGATTGATCTCCTCTTCTCCATCATTAAAGGCATGGAAATCCTCATGGGGTAGCTTCTTCTGAGGGGAGCAGGATTTCTGGACATCTAGCATCTTGAGGCGTGTAGTGTCCTCAATAATCTGCGTGATGATCTCCTGGGGTGGGGTAGTCCCATAGAGTGCCAGACACCACTGGATCTCAGTCCTTCAAAACCACTTCAAAACCAAGGTCAACCCAAACACCACCCTCTGCGGTACCCTCATCTACAGACCTCCAGGACCCCGTCCCGCCTTCTGCAGCTCCATCACTAACCACCTTACACCCTACGCCCTCACCTCCAAGGACTACATCCTCCTCGGTGACCTCAACTTCCATCAGACTGAAGCAACTTGTAAACCCCCCCAACCCACATAGCCGGACACACCCTTGACCCGATCTTCTCCATGGGAAACCAAATCTCAGTCAGCCACATAACCGAACTCCACTGGACTGACCACCACTGTATATACTTCTTCTTCAACAAGCCCACCAGGCACCACCGACATCACCACCCTCCCCACAGAAACTGGAACAACATCATCCAAGACCAACTACACTCCACCCTGATCAAGTCTCCCCCAGTGACCTCCACTGACACCAACTCTTCTGCCCACCACCTCCACAGCTGGATCACAGACTGCACCAACACCCTCACCCCCCTCAAAAATCCGTCCAGTCGCCAGCCCACCAACAAGGCCAGCTGGTTCACCCCCACCCTCCAGAACTCCAAACACCAGTGCAGACAATTGGAGAGAACATGGAGATCTATCAAGTCCCCCTCAGAAAAAATGGCCTATGAAGAAGCCATTACCACCCACCACCACCTCATCAAAACCACTAAGAAAACCTCCATCATAGACAGAATCCACGCCAACGCCCACAATAGCAAGGAGCTGTTTACAGTCATCAAGGAATTCTCCAGACACAACAGCGACACCAACGACATCCCACCCTCCCAGGACCTCTGCGACAACATTGCTACACACTTCCACCGCAAGTTTATCAACATCTATGACAGCCTCGATCTCCAAAACTCAATCTTCACCACCAACCCTCCTACCCCCACCAACACCACATCCACTCCCACCTCCCCCACGGACCACCTGGACCCCCTCACCACAGATGACACCCTCAGAATCATGAAATCGATCCACTCCAGAGCACCCTCAGACCCTTCCCCGCATCACATTTTCAACAAAGCGGGCATCACCTTCTCCCAGGAACCCCGCAACACCATTAACTGCTCCATCATAACTAGCATTTTCCCAGATGAATGGAAGCAAGTGGAACTGAAACCCCTACTGTTGAAACCCACAGCAGACCCCCAACAATCTGAAAAACTACCGTCACATCTCTCTACTCCCCTTTCCAGCTAAAGTAATTGAGAAGGCCATAAACGCACAACTTATTGACCACATTGAGACTAACCACATCTTGGACCCCTCCCAATCAGGTTTCAGAAGCAATCACAGCACAGAGAAAGCCCTCCTCGCTGCCACAGATGACATCCGAGCCCTGCTCAACTAAGGAGAGACTGCCTCCCTCATCCTCCTAGACCTGTCAGCTGCATTCAACACTGTAGCCCACAGCACTCTCCTCACCCACCTACACGACGCCGGCATCCGCAATAAGGCCCTGGAATGGATCACCTCCTTCCTCACCGGCAGAACCGAGAAAGGTATACTCCCCCCTTTCTCCTCCAAACCCACCGCAATCAGCTGCAGGGTACCCCAAGGCTCCTTTCTCAGTCCCACCCTATTCAACATCTACATGGCCCCTCTCACCACCATAGTCTGACAACATTACCTCAACATTGTCTCCTATGCTGACGACACCCAGTTAATCAGCTCACTCACCCGAGACTCCGCCACCACCAAGAATAACGTCCACGAAGGACTGACAGCAATCGCCTCCTGGATGAATCACAACTGTCTCAAACTCAACACAGACAAGACCAAAATCCTCCTCCTCGGACCCACTAAATCCACATGGGATGATTCCTGGTGGCCCTCAACCCTCGGACACCCTCCAACCCCAAAGTACCATGCATGAAATCTAGGCGTCATCCTGGACTCATTGCTCTCCATGGACCGCCAAATCAATGCCATCTCCTAGACTTGCTTCCACATACTCCATCTACTGCGAAAAATCTTCAAATGGATCCCTTCCGAAACAAGAAAATCTGTCACCCACGCCCTCATCAGTAGTCGACTGGACTATGGTAATGCACTCTACGCCGGGTCCACCATCAAGCTCCAAAAAAGACTCCAGCGCATCCAGAAGGCCTCAGCCAGACTCATTCTCGACATACCTCGCCAATGCCACATCACGGAACACATTAAGAACCTGCACTGGCTCCCCGTCAACAAGAGAATCACCTTTAAGCTCCTAACCCATGCATTCAAGGCCCTTCACAATATCGGTACCGAATACATCAACCACTGCGTCAACTTCTACTCCCCCTCTAGACAACTCCAGTCTGCAGATCAAGCCCTCGCAGTCATCCACCGCATCAGGAAAACCACAGCCGGGGGCAGATCGGTCTCCTATATGGCAGCTAAGACTTGGAACACCCTCCCACTACACCTCAGACAATCCACCTCCCTTACAAACTTCAGGAAGAACCTCAAGACCTGGCTCTTCGACTGAACCTTCCTCCCATATCTCCCCCCTCTCTTTTCCACTTCCCTCAGCACCTTGAGACCTTCATGGGTGATTAGTTTGTGCTTTACAAGTACCCGATAGATAGATAGATAGATAGATAGATAGATAGATAGATAGATAGATAGATAGATAGATAGATAGATAGATAGATAGATAGATAGATAGATAGATAGATAAAGGGATATAAAACAGGTTGTTTCATTGTTTTTATAAAAAAGCACTAAGCAGTGGGTTATACTTTACAGAAATCATTGTGATGTGTATAATTCATTTTGTTAAGGATTTTACCTTTTATTTATTTTATTTTTTAAACTTCATTTGTGCAGGGTCCATTACTTCTGTCACAGCCCCACAAGTGGGCTGTGGTTTTGAAAGGAATGTAAAGGAGTAGCTTTTCCTTTGATGGGGTTTGCTGAAGAAAATCAAGTGACAGTAGTTCTTTAATGTCAGCTCTCTTAGCTCATTAGTTGTGGCTACTGTTTTGAACACAATATAGAGACTCAAAGAGTCTCAGCGCAACCAGAAGCAATGGGTTAGTCATGGTATAACTGGTCACTTACTTTTTTCTTAAATTAAATTTATAGAGCATTCTAATGCATAAATTGAATGCTTGAATTTATTTTGTTGTACGCATCCTTATTTGGGTGCTAAACCATAGCAGTCAATCCCAATCTTATACTTGTTTTCGACAGATAAAGATTTTTTTAACCACTGCCAGTATAGCAGTATAGTCATTGAGGCATATTTAAGAAATGTCTTGCGGACCTGATCCGACAGTGCGGATCAGGTCCGCAAGACATTGCTGAATGCGGAGAGCAATACCCTCCGCATTTAACATTGCACCAGCAGTTCACAAGAGCTGCTGGTGCAAAGCCACCCCCTGCAGACTCGTGGCCAATGGGCTACCAGCAGGGGGTGTCAATCAACCCGATCGTACTCGATCCGGTTGAATTGTTGCGATTCCTGTCCGCCTGCTCAGAGCAGACAGACAGGGTTATGGAGCAGAGGTCTTTGTGACCGCTGCTTCATAACTGCTGTTTCTGGCGAGTCTGAAGACTCGCCAGAAACACGGGCCGCCAAGCTCCTTTCGGAGCTTGATAGATAGGCCCCATTGTGTTTTTCAGTAGTCACTGTCCTAAAATGCTTTTAACACCCTGAGGATATAAATGTTAACCTCCTGAAAAAAAAAAGATAAACTGACGATTTTGACTGGACTTAACCCTAATTGATTTATAAATATATTATAATACTATGAGGAGAATAGTAAAATCCTCTGTCTTAAGACAGATGGAGATGTCAGATAGAGAAAGGACAGAATAAAGTTTGTCAAAGATATAAGTTAATATTGTAAGGTAAGTTACAAGGTAAAAATGTAATCTTGGTTATTTATTTATTTATGATTTTTGTATGTACTCATGCTGTCATTTATCTTTTGAAAACTAATAAAAATAATAAAAATAAAAAAAAAATAAAAAAAAAAGACAAAATTGTTATCTACAATATTAGTCTTCTGATTGTGGGATATGAAACAGTGCTCTTTTAGTAAAACAATATATATATAAGTTAAATCAAAATAAACATAAAAAGAAACAGACTGTGTTAAAAACAACCAAAAACTTGCTTGTTATCTTACAAAATGAAATTTGAAGTGTAGCCACTACCTTTAGCGAGATAATTGAGCTACCGTTATAAAACTTAAGTTCTACTGTTACATGATTTGTACAGCAAACATTTTACTGAGCATGGGCAAGAAACTGACTGGAACTAGTGCAGGTGTCTCCTAGCAACTACTTCAAAGGGAAACCTACTCCTTCCTGCAGAGACCACTGTCCCTTGTGTGATTGTGTCAGGAAGTAATGGACCCTGCACAAATTAAGTAAAAAAAATAAATGGTAAAATCCTACTAAAATAACGAATAAAACATAATGCAATAGTTCTATTATGTATAACCCACTGCTTAACATATATATTTTTTTTAATTGCAACAATGAAATGTATCTATTTAAAGCTGTCTTCAAAGTTATTGTCTTATTTTAACTCCTTACAAGTATTTTTTATTGAAGCTCTGCAGCGTCACCGCACCACCATCTTGGAGCTTTGTTATTTAACTTTTAAATTGTGCAAATATAGCCCTTCCACTCTCTATGATGTGAGCTAAACTGAAGTGCAAGGTACAGCTGTCAAAAATCAGATCTGTGAAAGGGCACTGCTCCTATCACAAGATGCAATAATACGCGAGCTACAAGATGGAGGTGCCTAGTATAAAAGCAGAGCTTTACTAACTGGATTCTGCAATGAGGCCATAAAAGAGAACATCTTTAAAGAGAACTGCAGGTACAGGAGGGAAAACAATACCAGGGTGAGTGGTAACCATGCTACTGTAGTTGTACCCAGCAGTTTAATGTCCCTTTAAGGGCATAGAAAATAGTGATTTTGTAGGTTTATCAGTTACATCACAGGTTGAAGGGCCTGTATGTTAATCAATCCCTTTAACTAGTGTGTAGTGATACAAATAGATGATATCTGTGCAATTAACCTGCACAAAACCATAAACATATGTCAGTTTGTCTGTTAAATTCATTTGAACTGGGACATTACCAGTATAGAGGGCATTTGTGTTTGTTGGGTTATTGACTTCCCTCATTTGTATTAGAGTAAAAGTAAAGCATAGCAATTTATCTGTTTGCTGATGTTGCTACCTAAGTAATATTTCGGAGCATGAGAATGCACAAAACCAGATTGAGATGTTGTTGATTTCAGTAATTGAAACATGACCCTGGAAATATATAATTAAAGGGACATGAAAACCAATTTTTTATTTCATGATTTAGAAAGAGCATACAATTATAAACAACTTTCTAATTTACTTCTATTAACTAATTTGCTTCATTCTCTTGATATTCTTTGCTGAAAAGCATATCTAGATATGCTTAGTAGCTTTCTGATTGGTAGCTGCACAAAGATGCCTTCTGTGATTGGTTCACCGTGTGCATTGCTATTTCTTCATTAAAGTATATCTAAAGAATGAAGCAAATTAGGTAATAGAAGTAAATTGGAATGTTGTTTAAAATTGTATTCTCTACCTTAATCATGAAAGAAAATGTTTGGGTTTAGTGTCCCTTAAAGTATCAAAAATGTGGATTGCGATCATCTACACAAGAATGACAAGTGTTAATATAGGGCCATTTTTTTTACCAAGCCTGTGATAAAATGTGCTTCTGCTAAACAATGAAAATGGCTGACTGTGATTGTTTCAGCATAAGGGTAGATTATAATAAACCCTGTAGGTAGCTATTTTAGTATTACAACTATTACATCTTCTAACAAATTACAGCATGTCATTTTTGCTTTAGGATGTAACTTTCAGAGATGGTTACACTAAGAACTTATTTTCTGCCATAATGTTAGAAATAAGGTAACTATATTTAGTGTTTCCTACAGATTGATTCAGTAAAAAGCAAAGGGTAACTGTGTTCACTCAAGAACACATGTGCTGCATATGATCAAAACACTGGAAACTTGTCAAATCTAAGGGGAAAAAAACACAGCAGTTATTTGTCATACTATGCCCATGCTGATGTCGTGGAACTCCCTCCTTTACTCACAGAGCATCATACATTCAGTGCTCTCTGAAAACACTGACTCATTACTAAGGACCCCTGAATTCTGCTACCAATGAGACAGTTACTATAGCAGCTAATAATAATAATTATCATCCAATCATGTGATCACACATCTATTAGTCAAACAATCCCCTCATTTTTTATTTTTTTTTTGCCTGTAGTGTCCCAATCACAATCGAGAAGAGCCCTTGATCTTTTCTGTGTGAGTAGGATTTGTGTTCAGGGTCTACGCATTATTATTAGTGCTGAGAAATGTACTGTATCTATAAAGAAGAAGAAAAAAGAATGAATTTAGAAAAGGTGCTTACCCAGAACATTTTAAAATTGTAACAGAATGCTATAGACTCCACTGGAACCCACAAATGTGTGTGCTTTTTCAAAAGCTCTGGAAATAAAAACATTTGACATATGCAGGCACTAAATAATGTTTAATGCTGTGTTGTAAGCACAATGTACAAGGTTTTAAAGATCGAATATAGGTCAGGTCACCCTCTGAAAAGCCGAGTAAGTTCCTTATCTCCTGTGCTGTGGCAATTAGAGACAGATGTAAATGAATGATCTGGTCTAAGCAATCACTTTGTAGAAAGGACATTTACACTTCACAGTACTTAAAGGGACATTATAGTATAATAAAATACTCACGCCTAGATTACGAGTTTTGCGTTAGAAGCTGTGCGGTGCTAACAAGCAGTTTATGCTCACCGCTCACTTACAGACAGCGCTGGTATTACGGGTTTTTAGAAACCCGGCTATAACCGCAAAAAAAGTGAGCGGAGAGCAAAATTTTGCTCCACATCTCACCTCAATACCAGCGCTGCTTACGTTAGCGGTGAGCTGGCTAAAAGTGCTCATGCACGATTTCCCCATAGGAATCAATGGGGGAGAGCCGGCTGAAAAAAAACCTAACACCTGCAAAAAAGCAGCGTAATGCTCCTAACGTAGCCCCATTGATTCCTATGTGAAAATAAAAGTTATGTCTACACCTAACACCCTAACATGAACCCCAAGTCTAAACACCCCTAATCTTACACTTATTAAATCCTAATCTGCCGCCCCCGACATCGTCGACACCTACATTATAGTTATGAACCCCTAATATGCTGCCCCCAACATCGCCGAACCCTACATTATATTTATTAACCCCTAATCTGCCGTCCCCAATGTTGCAGCATCCTAACTACATTTATTAACCCCTAATCTGCCACCCACAATGTCGCCACCACTATAATAGAGTTATTAACTCCTAAACCTAAGTCTAACCCTAACCCCCTAACTTAAATATAATTTAAATAAATCTAAATAAAACTACTTACTACAATTAACTAAATAATTCCTATTTAAAACTAAATACTTACCTATAAAATAAGCCCTAAGCTAGCTACAATATAACTAATAGTTGTAGCTAGCTTAGGGTTAATTTTTATTTTACAGGTAACTTTGTATTTATTTTAACTAGGTACAATAGTTATTAAATAGTTATTAACTATTTAATAACTACCTAGCTAAAATAAATACAAAAGTACCTGTAAAATAAAACCTAACCTAAGTTAAAATTACACCTAACACTACACTATAATTAAATTAATTACCTAAATTAAATACAATTAAATAAAATTATCTAAAGTGCAAAAAAAAACATTAAATTACAGAAAATAATAAACAAATTACAAGATTTTTAAACTAATTACACCTAATCTAATCCCCCTAACAAAATAAAAAAGCCCCCCAAAATAAAAAAAGCCCTACCCTACACTAAATTACAAATAGCCTTAAAAGTAATCAGCTCTTTTACTTGAAAATAAAATTACAATTCCCCCCCAACTTTAAAACCCACCACCCACACAACCAACCCTACTCTAAAACCCACCCAATCCCCCTTTAAAAAAACCTAACACTAACCCCTTGAAGATCACCTTACCGGGAGATGTCTTCACCCAACCGGGCAGAAGTGGCCCTCCAGACGGGCAGAAGTCTTCATCCAATTGGGAGAAGTGGTCCTCCAGACGGGCAGAAGTCTTCATCCAGATGGCATTTTCTATCTTCACCCATCCGGCATGGAGCGGGTCCATCTACAAGACATCCGACGCGGAGCATCCTCTTCTTTCCACGGCCGATGACTGAATGAAGGTTCCTTTAAATGACGTCATCCAAGATGGAGTCCCTTTAATTCCGATTGGCTGATAGAATTCTATCAGCCAATCGGAATTAAGGTAGAAAAATCCTATTGGCTGATGCAATCAGCCAATAGGATTGAACTGGCATTCTATTGGCTGATTGCATCAGCCAATAGGATTTTTTCTACCTTAATTCCGATTGGCTGATAGAATTCTATAAGCCATTCGGAATTGAAGGGACGCCATCTTGGATGATGTAATTTAAAGGAACCTTCATTCAGTCGTCGGCCATGGAAAGAAGAGGATGCTCTGCGTCGGATGTCTTGAAGATGGACCCGCTCCGCGCCGGATGGATGAAGACAGAAGATGCCATCTGGATGAAGACTTCTGCCGTCTGGAGGACCACTTCTGCCCGGTTGGATGAAGACTTCTCCCAGCTTCATTGTGGACTTCGGCCCAGTTGGGTGAAGACGTCTCCTGGTAAGGTGATCTTCAGAGGGTTAGTGTTAGTTTTTTTTAAGGGGGGATTGGGTGAGTTTTAGAGTAGGGTTGGTTGTGTGGGTTTTAATGTTGGGGGGGTATTTGTACTTTTTTTTACAGGTAAAAGAGTTGATTACTTTGGGGCAATGCCCCGCAAAAGGCCCTTTTAAGGGCTATTTGTAATTTAGTGTAGGGTAGTGTTTTTTTATTTTGGGGGGCTTTTTATTTTGTTAGGGGGATTAGAGTAGGTGTAATTAGTTTAAAAATCTTGTAATTTCTTTATTATTTTCTGCAATTTAGTGTTTGTTTTTTTGTACTTTAGATCATTTTATTTAATTGTAATTAATTGTATTTAATTTAGTTAATTTATTTAATTATAGTGTAGTGTTAGGTGTTAGTGTAACTTAGGTTAGGTTTTATTTTACAGGTAAATTTGTCTTTATTTGAACTAGGTAGTTATTAAATAGTTAATAACTATTTAATAACTATTCTACCTAGTTAAAATAAATACAAAGTTGCCTGTAAAATAAAAATAAACACTAAACTAGATACAATGTAACTATTAGTTATATTGTAGCTAGTTTAGGGTTTATTTTATAGGTAAGTATTTAGTTTTAAATAGGAATTATTTAGTTAATTGTAGCAATTTTATTTAGATTTATTGTAATTATATTTAAGTTAGGGGGGGTTAGGGGTAGACTTAGGTTTAGGGGTTAATACATTTAGTATAGTGGCGGCGACGTTGGGGGCAGCAGATTAGGGGTTAATAAATGTAGGTAGGTGGCGGCGATGTTAGGGATGGCAGATTAGGGGTTAATAATATTTAACTAGTGTTTGCGATGCGGGAGTGCAGCGGTTTAGGGGTTAATATATTTATTATAGTGGTGGCGATGTCCAGTTCGGCAGATTAGGGGTTAAAATATTTATTTTAGTGTTTGTGATGTGGGGGGGGCTCGGTTTAGGGGTTAATAGGTAGTTTATGGGTGTTAGTGTACTTTTTAGCATTTTAGTTAAGAGTTTTATGCTACGGCGTTGTAGTGTAAAACTCTTAACTACTGACTTTTAAATGCGGTACCAGGCTTGACAGGAGAGGGTGTAACGCTCACTTTTGGTCAGACTCGTAATACCGGCGCTATGCAAGTCCCATTGAAAATATAGGATACGCAAATGACATAAGTGGATTCGCTGTATTTCCGAGTCTGGCCAAAAAAGTGAGCGGTACACCTGTACCTGCAAGACTCGTATTACCAGCGGGTGTTAAAAAGCAGCGTTAGGACCTATTAACGCTGCTTTTGAACCCTAACGCACAACTCGTAATCTAGGCCTCAGTTTGGTTAGATCATATCATTTAATTTACATTCCCTTCTTTAACTATATGTATTACTCCTTCACAAGGGCTATACAGACAATCAGCTTTGCATTCTGGGAACACATATTCTGTTCCAAATGAGCACATGGCTAGTAACTGGAGCAAACACAACTATGGGCTAGATTACAAGTGGAGCGCTAAATTATTGCGCTCCCGCAAATGGGCCATTTTCAGGAGCACACTAATTAACCAGCCATTACAAGTGGCTGATTATTGCTTCTGCAATTAGATCTCTGGTTAATTTTCTAAAAGTGCCCCAAATGCCCTCAAAATGGAGGGCTATGTAGTTTTTAAAAAAAAAAATAAAATAACTGCACTAGGCAGTTTTGGGGCTTTAAAGTTGATAGAAGTGGGGTGTTAGAAAAAAAAATGGTAATGAAATGTGCCTTTAAATTGCGGTCTATGGGAACTGTGTGTTCCCATAGACTGCAATGCAAATATAATGTAAATATATATGTATATGATTATGTATAGACATATTAACACATAAGTAAATATGTATATATCCATATACATATGTATTTAAAAATGCTGCCCAATCGCTGCACTACTTACCCCCTTCGCTGTGCTTAGGTTCTGATGCCGCCTGTGATGTTTACATTTGTCCGTTTGCGTGAACGTGATTAATTAGCGATCCACTTGTAATCTAGCACTCAATTTCTAATCCTGTATTTTTTTCCACAAATAGTGTGCATTTTACAGAAACTGCCTTCTATTCTTTAAAAGATGAGTCACTTATCTCTATTAATCACTTCTAAAAGAAATAATGCAATTGTGTTAAGGGGAGAAAAAAATATTCCTGCCTTTATAATTCTAAGAACAGAAGGAGAAAAAGTCACTGGTATGACACTGATTTATTTAGTGCAATCCTTTTGAACTGCCAAAGCTAAGTAAGAATCAAATAATAATTATAATATGTATACATTTGAGAAAATCGTATTATGAGTGAATAGGGCATGCTTCCTGCAGCTACATAATTTGTGAAGCCTTAATTACACCCCGGTCCTAGAATCAATCTTTCCTCAATGCTACCTACCAGCAGTGAATAAAAAATGTGCTGGGAACATCATAACTAAAAGGGAAAAAAGGTGAAATTAACACACAAAAAAACAGACATTTTGTACATGTAACACAGGACAGCCAGGGGGCATCAAAGTCACAGTTCTATTTAGACAATTCAGTGATATTTCTCTTGTAGCTCTTTCCTTTTTTTATCTTTCCTTTTTTCCATGATTCTGACAGCATATTCATTTGTTATTTTCTAAGCGGATATAAAACCAGTGGAACAGATATGATGTGTGTTTATTTACCTTAAGATTATAGAGTTTTTGCACAAGGGTGCGTCAGCTAGTTTGCATATATGCAGCATAATTGCAATTAATCATTGGAGCTAATTGTGACTTCTTCACTGTAAACAGAGATCGGCTTTCAAAACCGTTGGGCACCATTTCTGAAACAATGGCAGATGCATTTTTGCATTATGTGACCCAACTGTACTCTGTCAAGACTAAACCAAAATATGCCCTGGGTTACACAATGTTTAAGAATAATTAGCCATTCTTATGGTCACGTAAAATTGAATTCCTAGAAGGGTCATGCTGTCAGCTAAACTATAGTTTTATTTTATAAAAGCATCTGTAAGAAAAAAGTAAGCTTTTAGAATCTTGCATTTAAAGGGACAGTTTACTCAAAAAATTTCTCCCCTTTAATTTGTTCCCAATGATCCACTTTACCTGCTGGAGTGTATTAAATTGTTTACAAGTAGCTCCTTTACCCTTATATTGGCATTTGAAATTGTTAATTTAGCATGTGGTATCCCCACCTATTCTGAAAGTTTGTGGCCGCGCGTACCAGCTATAGATAAGCTTTGTAAACACAGCCAGCAGAAGAAATTACACTCCCAGTGTGATAAAGCAGAGATAAGGTAATAAAATGTTGATTTTCCATTGTTCTCTCAAAGTATTGGTGATTGTTTTAAGGACTGATATAAGATAAAGAAGCAGGTATATGTGCACAATGTGATACAGTAATGAGATCTGATTATACCTACAAGCTCAACCTATTTTATTAGGCTGTGGCTTCAAAACACAAAATCCGAGCTTTAATATACAGAAATAAACCTTAAAAAGCTAATTTTCATACATTTTTTACTCTGCAGTTGGTAAAAAAAGCAATTGTAAACACCTTAAGGGAAAAACTATTTTACAGTATACTGTCCCTTTAAATTTAAAGGGATAGTAAGGTAAAAAAAATGAAATGTGCATAGGTGCATTTTAATTTGAAATAGAAGCCTTTTTGTAATATTAGCAACATTAGCAAAAATGCTTCTAATAAAAGTTATTACTGTTTCTAAGGAGCATATGCAAGTATCCGGTGAGGGCCAGGGATCTATTATTTAAATCATACCTTTTCAGAGGGTAAGCAGTAGACACAAACTATCTTCAGAAGCAGTATACACCACAGCCACCAATCTGAGCATGCAAAGTATTTTGAATACTGGTGCACGGGCCCTCACAGGATATGTCCGTATTCTGCTGAAAAACTAATGAAAGTATATTGCAAAAATGTTTATACTTTAAATTGAAATGCACCCATGCACATTTATTTTTTGTCATTTGTATCCCTTTAAGTAGCCACAGACATGATCACAAGCATTTTTTCCAGTTTTAGATATGTTTTTCCTATAGAACTAATGGTTCAACTCAAAATGTATCCAGGATAAAACTATAATGTGTAATAATACAACACTGACAAAACATGTCTCTGAATTAATGCTTTAGCTTTGTTAATGCAATATCATATTGGGATATTTTGAAATTTTAAATTGCATTTGGGGTGTATAGAACAGAGAATTCCAACCATTTGGTTTGGACTTTACTGAACTTCTAAAATTCCCTGTTTTAGATAGATAGATAGATAGATAGATAGATAGATAGATAGATAGATAGATAGATAGATAGATAGATAGATGGGGCTTCTCAAGTGTTCAATAATATTTTATTTATAAGACAATACTTAAAGGGACATTCCAGTCAAAATTTAAATGCACATAGATAAATTACATCTTTAAATAGAAACATATTTGCAATATACATTTATTAGCAATAATGCCTCTAGTGAGAGTTATCACTGTTTTAGTGTTAACATTTTTCTCTGCACGTGCATGTGAAGCATAGCAAGATATTCTCAATGCACCAGCATTTTAAACACTGCAGCTGATTAGAGCACCAGTAGGGTTTGTATCATGTCAGCAATGAACAAATTGAGTCATTACCAGATAATACAACGACTTTAGGCTCTCTGAGTAAGTGCTCTGTTTAAAATGCTGGTGCACAGTGCATACTTAAATACACTTTTGAAACAGCTAAAGTTTTTATTAGAAGCATTTTTGTTAATACATGTATATTACAAAAAAATGCTTGTTTTCAAATCGAAAATGCATTCATGTGGATTCTATTTTGGCTGGAATGGCCCTTTAACGTAAAGGGACAGGAAAAATATACTCTGAAATGTATATTGGAATTTGCAATACATTTATGATGTAGCTGCGGTGGAGACTGAATAAAGCAGCAAACAGCCACAGTTTAGCGCCCCCTATGTGCGTGTTAACATACCAGTTGACCCTTTCTTAAGGTTTTTTTACTAACTTCACTGTTGGCAAGTAGTACAGCCAATCAGATTCTGTACTCCCCACTAGGGATGGGCAAATGTTTTGAAACATTCAAAAATATAAACGAATTTGAACACATTCATTTGTATGTTTCAAACATTCGTTTTATATAATAGTATTTCAAATGCTTTCTTTAAATGTAATATTCAAATTATGCAATATTAGAAATAGAAACATTTGAATTTATATATTTGTATCTATTATGTATCAATTTACTTAATTCCCTACCGCATGAACTATTGAACTTCTGAATAGTATTTGTTTAATCAAATGTTCTATTTGATATTTCGATTGTGGATATTCGATTTGATTATGAACATTTGAAAATGAAAGAAACATTCGATTACCGGATTTTAATGGATTTTCATTCTTATCAAGATTGGATTGTCCAAAACGAATGTCCACAGGACTATTCGTTCTACCAAACTAATTACACTTTCCGCACATTTGCCCATCCCTACTCCCAACTCTATAGAAAGTAAGCAGAGTGCTTTTCTGCCCTTCTGCTCCTGCTGTGTTTTCTTCAGCATGAAGTATTGCACACCCAGCAGACAAAAGGAACACAAGCTTTAGTAGAAGCACAGATAAGTACTCTACTTGCTTTCTATAGGGTGGTAAGGCATCTGATTGGCTGTATCACCCGGTAACGGTGAAGTTAAAAAGACTTATGAGAGGGGAGGCTAGTTGTAAATGCAAACACATACCAACAGATGGGACACACTGTAGTTTACTTTCTGGTGTATTCAATTTCTATTCCAGCTACATACTAATACACTGCAATGCTCAATTTGCATTTCAACAAGATTATACATTTACTGTCCCTTTAACGGCACATTCTACTGCTTAAATAGAATGCTTTATTTAACTGGAGCATTTTATCATTAAACAAAGTATGCTCTTTTACTACACAGAGTTGGTGGTCAAATGAAAATTGCATGCATGAGTATGTTTCTTACTTTCATCTAGAGCAGAACTTGAGTTGATCAAGGAGAGCAGATTTGACTACGTTGTTTACCCTTTTGAAGGAAAAACACACATAGTAAAAGTGAGGAATTGTTTTTTAAAAAAATGTTCTAATTAAACAGAGCACTTTATAGTCCCTTTAAATATATCGGGAATATTACAGAACAGAATGTTTGACATTGAAACCTTAAAATAATATACAAGTTTTGACTCAAGCAAACATATGTTGCGTGCATCATGTTTTCCGCTTATATTACATGTTGAAAGTAAACGAGATGGCTTCAGCGCAATTGAAGTTTTAACACACGTTTGGTTAGTGTGACCTCTGGTTAACTGTTTTGCAAAACAAAAAAGATGAACAAAAAACATCAAAAATACATTACAAAGTACAGTTATACTCATAGCACTATCTATTAAAAAATATTTTTAAAAAAATATTGCACAAAAAAGTGATAAGGTTTCACGTGTTAGAAAAAAAAAGGAGGCAAAGGGCTTTAACATAGAGATATTATTACTATTATTCTTTATTTATAAAGCGCCAACAGATTCCGCAGCGGTGCCCATGGGTACAAGGATAACAGTACAATGGAGAAACAATACGACAAAATTTTACAGAAAAAAACAGGGGAATTGAGGACCCTATTCCCATGGGAACTTACAATCTAGATGATACATACATATACATGTCTAAATAGGATATATATGTATATATATATACATATATATATATGTTTATATGTGTGTATATATGTATTTACAGACATATATACACATAAATACATATGTAAATATATATATAAAGTGCATTGGAGCCCTTTGCAGTTAATTAAATGAAAACATGTAAAAGCATATATTTACTGTAAATATTTCACATTCCAATGTTCTGCACATAGGGGAATATGTAGTACTTCTAAATAGATATTCCTATATATATCTGTATATATGTATACCTATATATAATTTTATATATATATATATATATATATATATATATATATATATATATATATATATATATATATATATATATATATTTGTTCAAAATAGCCTCAAATTTAAATATGTATTTATGAATAAATAGAACATATTCTTGTATGTGAAGAACATTGGAATGTGAACTATTCATATTTTCATGTTGAGTTAAAGGGACAGTCAAGTCCAAAAATGACTTTCATTTTTCAAATAGGGCATGTAATTTTAAACAACTTTCCAATTTACTTTTATCAACAATTTTGCTGTGTTCTCTTGGTATTCTAGTTGAAAGCAAACCTAGGGAGACACATATGATAATTTCTAAGCCCTTGAAGGCCGCCTCTATTTTATTTACTTTTCACAGCAGGGGAGAGCAAGCTCATGTAGGCCATATAGATAGCATTGTGATCACGCCCGTGGCTAGTGGCAGACACTGCACTAATTGGCTAAAATGCAACTATATGCAAAATAACTAAAAGTCATGTGATTAGGGGCGGTCAGAAGATGCTTAGATACAAGTTAGTCACAGAAGTAAAAAGTGTATTAATATAACAGTGTTGATTTTGCAAAAAACTGGGGAATGGGTAATAAAGGGATTATCTATCTTTTTAAACAATAAAAATTCTGGTGTTGACTGTCCCTTTAAAGCACTTGAGAATATGCAATCGCTTTTGCACTACTGAAACAAAGTTTGGAAGGGAGAGGGAGGGATGGGGCACTACATTATAGAAAATGTGAAATCATAGTGGGGGCTATACAAAATAATTGTGGGTAGGGGAACCACTATGCTGCAGCAAAATATAATAGTAAATAAACAATATTACTAAACAAATACAATTTTAAAAAAAACTCCCAGACAGCTTCCAGTACCTATGATGGCTGACACTTCTGAGAGGGACAGAGTTAGAGAGCTGCTTGAGAGGGATCAAGCAGGTGGGAGGGTTGAGGAAGGATCTCTACACTACAGAAAAAAAGTAATTAAAATAGAATTTAAAAAGCACTAAATTGTATGCTGGCTACTGGCAGACTGCCTGCCAGAACCTAAGATGGTGGTAAGGAGTGTGGGGGGTGTTAAAGCTGTTTGGGAAAGATCAGGTAGGGATCAGGGAGGTGGACAGTATTAGGTGTTTATGAATAGATTTGCTGTATTGTTCTGTAAAACTGTTGTTGCATTAATTGGTGCTATGGACACCCAATGACTCTCTAATTTCACTTACCCTGTTTAAAAATATGATTTATACATTATTCAAATATGCCACTTCCTCTTTATTTTACAGGAAATTTCCTTAAAGTTCATTATTTCTTTTTTCTCGCCACCTGCCCCTGCAGCATAATTGTGACAGGATCAAAAAGCAAAAAAAAAAATTGGCAAGCATAAATATACAAAATAAGGAAAATTGCCCACGAGGTATTAGTTGCTTCTTTTTTTTTTAGCTTTGTGTTTCTGACTAACAAAGTTTGCATTTAGTTCATGGTTTTCTTAGTCCATGTAGAATAGTGAAAAACAGGCCTTCAGCTACACAGCTGCTGCCTTGCTGAAATGCACGCTCAATCTCTGTTGTGTCATTATGAATGTCACTTGTAGACATCACTTTATGGTTTTCATTTTTTCTCAAACAGACTTAATATTTTAGTCTGGTCCGTTTCTAATTTAAAAAAAAATGTAGATTAAGCACCAGTTTCTTACATTTTTTAAAAGTCACCTTTTTTCTCTCTATATTTGATATAGAATCAGAATGTATAGCTTTTAATTTCTGTAAATCACCATCACCTAGATTACGAGTTTTGCGCTAAACAGGGTGCGAAACTAACGCCAAAAAAGTTGCATTATTTCACTCTCCATAGCGCTGCCATTACGAGTTACTGAAAGCCTCCTTGTACTTGCGATAAGCTCCATACCACACAAAAGCCAAGGGCTGCTGTGACGTGCTCGTGCACGCTTTCCCCCATAGACATCAATGGGGAGAGAATGTTAGAAAAAAAACTAACACCTGAAGTGCGGGATGAAAAATCTCCGTGATTGGAACAGCCAATAGAATGAGAGCTGCTCAAATCCCATTGGCTGATTGGAACAGCCAATTGGATTTTAGCAGCTCTAATCCTATTGGCTGATTGAAATTTTTCAGCCAATAGGAATGCAAGGGGCGCCATCTTGGATGACGTCACTTGCATTAAAGTTCCAGTTTACGGCGGTGACCGTATGAAGAGGATGCTCCGCGCCGGATGTTTTCAGGATGGACCCGCTCCGTGCCGGATGGATGAAGATAGAAGATGCCGCCTGGATGAGGACTTCGCCAGCTGGATGAAGATTGAAGAGGGCATCTGGATGAAGACTTCTTGCCGGCTGGATGGATCCTGCAAGCAGAACTTCAATAACTGTAAGTGGATTTTTGGGGGTTAGTGTTAGCTTTATTTAAGGGTTTTTTGGGTGGGTTTTATTTTTAGATTAGGGTCTGGGCATATAAAAGAGCTAAATGCCCTTTTAAGGGCAATGCCCATACAAATGCCCTTTTCAGGGCAATGGGGAGCTTAGGTTATTTTAGATAGTTTTTTTTATTTGGGGGGGTTGGTTGGTTGGGTGTTGGGTTTTACTGTTGGGGGGCGTTTGTATTTTTTTTACAGGTAAAAGAGCTGATTTATTTGGGGCAATGTCCCACAAAAGGCCCTTTTAAGGGCCATTGGTAGTTTATTGTAGGCTAGGGTTTTTTTTATTTTGGGGGGATTTTTTGTTTTGATAGGGCTATTAGATTAGGTGTAATTCTTAGGCGAGCGTATAGGTGTCGGCGAATGCAACAAAGTTGAGGCTTTGATAAATATCCCCCTATGTATTGAGCTTTGGTGTTCCAGACAAATATAAGATAAGGAAGCAAGTCTTTGTACACAAATTTATAACATAATGAGATCTGATTGTAATAGGCTGTGGTTTCAAAGCACAAAATCAGCTACTTGACTTCATATACACAAATAAACCTGAAAATACAATTTCTCAAATATTTTATACCCTGCAGATTGCATAGCAAGTCATTGAAAATACATGAATGGAAAAATTATTTTACAGTGTACTGTCCCTTTAACTTAGGGTAATGCCCTACAAAAGGCCCTTTTAATGGCTATTGGTAGTTTATTGTATGTTAGGGGGTGTTTTTATTTTTCTAGGGCTATTAGATTAGGTGCAATTGTTTTTATTTTAGATAATTTTGTTTATTATTTTTTGTAAGCATAGTGTTTTTTATTTTTCGTAATTTAGTGTTTAATATTTTTTGTAATTTTAGATTTTTTATTTTTTTTCGCAGTTAGGTTCTTTTTATTTGTAATTTAGATTTTTAATTGGAAGTATTTTTTATTTTATTAGAATAGTAAGGTTAGGTTAATTTATAGTTTAATGGTAGGTTTATTTTATTTCACAGGTAAGTTTTTATTTATTTAAAGATAGTTATATTGTAATTTTAATTTAAAATTAGGGGGTGTTAGGTTTATGGTTAATAGTTTAATTTAGTGTTTTGCGATGTGGGGGGGACGGCGGTTTAGGGGTTAATAGGTTTATTTAGTGTTGGCGATGTGGGAGGCCGGATGTTTAGGGGTTAATAGGTTTATTTAGTGGCGGCGATGTGGGAGGCCTGAGGTTAAGGGGTTAATAATTTTATTATAGTGTCGGCGATGTCGGGGAGTGGCAGATTTGGGGTTAATAGCTTTATTATAGTGTCAGCGATGTTGGGTGGCGACAGATTAGGGGTTTATAAGTTTAATATAGTGTTTGCGTTGCAGAAGGGCAGCGAGTTAAGGGTTAATAGGTAGTTTATGGCTGTTAGTGTACTTTGTAACAGTTTAGTTATGAGTTTTGTGAAACATTTTTGTTACACAAAACTCTTAACTACTGCTCTCAGATGGCGGTATGGATCGTGTCGGTATAGGCTGTAACACAAGCATTTTAACCAGACCGCACAACCTGTAATATCGGGGCTATGAAAATCCCACACAAAAATGACATTTTTTTGAATGTGGAATGGACGTTGTGTTACAGGCTAAAATGCTTGCGGTATAGCTATACCGACACGACTCGTAATATGCGTTCCTGGTCAATACGCTGAAATTGCCATTTTTCAGCGTTAAAAGCCATAACGCAAAACTCGTAATCTACCTGCAATATTTTAGATAGACAGACTTAAAGACAGATGGATAGATAGATAGATAGATAGATAGATAGATAGATAGATAGATAGATAGATAGATATATATTCTTGTAGCTAAAAGTAAAACCCTGGTGCTCAACTGTATTTACTGATAAAATCCCTTTAAATTTCTGCTGTATCATTCAGAAAACATACTTCTTTCCAATTAAACTGTATTTAGTTATATATTTCTCTAAAAGGTTCAGTCAGGAGTGTCCATTCTTTTTATGTAGACAGACAGACAGATAGATAGATAGATAGATAGATAGATAGATAGATATTCTTGTAGATAAAAGATGTAACAATATGCTGCGCACTTATTACTGATGACAGCTTTTTAAATCCGTTTGGTTATCATTAAGAAAACACAGTTCTTTCCCATTAACCTGTGTCCAGTTATATATGTCATTCATGGGTTAGTTCAGGAGTGCCTATCCTTTTTAAATGAGAAAGCACAAATATTTTTTTACATAAAGGATTACTGAATACATTTTTATAAATTCTACAAATTAAAAGATGAAAAATATCTTATAAATAATCATATTCAAATGAATATTTAGAAAGCAGCTCCTACAAACAAGGGACAGTCTACATCAGAATTTGAATTGTTTAAAAAAGATAGCTAATCCCTTTATTACCCATTCCCCAGTTTTGCATAACCAACACAGTTATATTAATACACTTTTTACTTATGTGATTACCTTGTATCTATGCCTCTGCAGACTGCCCCCTTATTTCAGTTCTTTTGACAGAATTGCATTTTAGCCAATCAGTGCTGACTCCTAGGTAACTCCACAGGCATGAGCACAATGTTATCTATATGGCCCACATGGACTAATGCCCTCTAGTTGTGAAAAAACTGTCAAAATGCATTCAAATAAGAGGCTTTCAAGGCTTAGGAATTTGCATATGAGCCTACCTAGGATTAGCTTTCAACTAAGAACACCAAGCGAACAAAGCAAAATTGATGATAAAGGTAAATAGGAATGTTGTTTAAAATTACATGCCCTATCTCAATCATGAAAGTTTATTTTTGACTAGACTGTCCCTTTAAGGATAAGAAATTTCTGGTTATAGGATGACCAGCCAACTCTGACACCAACTAAATCATGAGTATTTAAATCAACCTTGTTAATGATATTGTGTAATGTTTAATTGTAAAGCTAGGTGTAAAATAAATATCAATAATCCATGCAGACCCCTTTATAGTCATATTTCTCAAAACGTTCATAAATGTGCCACACTTACATACATTTTTTAGCATTTCAATTGCATTATAGTGATATTTTGCTAACTATTTCACTTACTGCTTCTGAGCAATACAAGGAAATTCTGCAAATCTGCCATTCTGTAAGGCCGGTTGGCTGTAAAGTCAGCCTTTACAACCTGCTAAGGCTAGTTTCCATTGAGATGGTAAAGTTTGGAAACTTGTGTTAACATAAAAATTCTCCACAGACTTTAATGGATATAAATGTTTTTACCAACAGTTTCCAAACTTTATCACCTCAATTTTAACTAGAAAATTTGTTAGAAAATTGGTCAACTTAATAATACAACTATACTAAGGCCTAGTTTCATTTGAAGTGGTAAAGTTCGGAAACAAGTGGTAGCATAAAACCTCTACATATACTTTAAAGGAGATACATGTTTTTACCATCAGTTGCCAAACATTACCACCTCAAAGGACTAGGTCTAGGATGTCTAAACGCAAAGTACAAACTTGTCAAATCCAGGTAACTTTATTGTTAATATTATTATTATTATCAGGTATTTTTAGAGCGCCAACAGATTCAGCAGCACTATAAACATAGTCAGTATACAAGATAACATTTATAATGATCACATGGTTAAAGGGCCCTGCCGAGAGTTGCACTGTTGTAGTCAGCTCTTATAAAGGCGAATTACAAACAGCTGGGCTCATAGGCTTACATTCAAAGGGGAAAACAATGGAGTTAGGAAAGGATAGTGTAGGTTGTATGCATCCCTTAATAGTAGAGTCTTTAGGGAGCGCTTGAAGCTTTTAAAACTAGGGGAGAGTCTTGTGGAGCGAGGCAGAGAGTTCCCCAAGATGGGTGCCAGTCTGGAGAAGTCCTGTAAATGGGAATGTGAGGAAGTAACAAGAAAGGAGGAGAGTATGAGATCGTGAGCAGAGTGAACGGGGGCAGGAGGGAGAGTATCTAGACACTAGGTCTGAGATGTAGGGGGGAGCAGTGCAGTTGAGGGCTTTGTATGTCAGAGTGAGAATTTTTTGTTTAATCCTGGAGGCAAGAGGAAGCCAGTGAAAGGATTGGCAGGGAGGTGCAGCAGATGATGAGTGATGTGTAAGGAAGATGAGCCTGGCAGAGGCATTCATTATGGATTGTAAAGGAGCTATGCAGCAGCTAGGGAGACCAGAGAGGATGGAGTTTCAGTACCCAAGGCAGGAATGGATGAGAGAGTGGATTTAAATCTTAGTTGTGTCTTGTGTAAGGAAATGTCTAATTTTAGAGATGTTTTTAAGGGGAAAGCGGCAGGCTTTAGCCAAGGACTGAATGTGAGGAGTGAAAGAAAGGTCTGAGTCAAGTGTGATCCCAAGACATCGGGCATGTGGGGTAGGGGTAATGATGGAGTTATCAACAGTTATAGAGAAATGGGGGGTGGAGATTTTGGAAGAAGGAGAAAAAATAAGGAGCTCAGTTTTGGAGAGATTTAGCTTAAGGTAGTGACAAGATATCCAAGATGAGATAGGTCTGGTGCAGAGAGGTAGATTTGGGTGTCATCTGCATACAAATGATATTGAATTCCTTGGGACTTTATAAAAGAACCTAATGATGACATGTATATTGAAAAGAGAAGGGGACCAAGGACAGAGCCTTGAGGTACCACAACAGAAAGTGGTAATGGGGCAGAGGATGGAAGGGTACACTAAAGGTACGGTTAGATAGATAGGAAGAGAACCAAGAGAGAGCTGTGTGTCACAAATGCAGAAGGTTTGGAGCAAAAGAGGGTGGTCGACAGTATCAAAGGCTGCAGACAGATCAAGGAGGATAAGCAGAGAGAAGTGGCCTTTGGATTTTGCTGTAAGTAGGTTGTTGGTAACCTTAACTATTGCTGTCTCTGTGGAGTGATGGGGACGAAATCCAGATAGCAGTGGGTCAAGGAGGGAGTTTAGTGTAAGGAAATGGGAAAGATGTGCATATATTAGCTTTTCAAGATGCTTTGAGGCAAGAGGGTGTAGGGAAATAGGGGGGTAGTTGGATGGGGAGGTTGGATCAAGAGAATTAAGAGTATAGCTCTAACCAGTGCATGTTTTAGAGATGAGGGAAATATACCAGTGTTGAGGGAGAGGTTGAAGATGTGTGGGAGTATAGGGGTAAGGTTGGAAGAGAGGGAGGAGAGTAAATGTGAGTGGATGGAGTTGAGGGGACAGTTAGTGAGGTGAGAGGACAGTATAAGGGCAGAAACATCTTCCTCGGTAACAGGGACAAAATAGCAAAATTTATGACTTTTTGGATTTTGGATGATTGTTAGCTTTTGAGGGGGTGGGAGATTGGTACTATGTTGATTGCTGATTTCATTTCTGATGGATTTAATTATAAATTATTTCAAGTTTCATGCCTTTCTAATGTGATATGTAAGGAAATTAAACAAATACAAGCTTCAGCTGTTATTAGGTCAATTTAGACCGGGAGATCTATTAAGTAAATCAATTCCCAAATTTTGAATATTCTGGAAATAAAATGTTGACATTGAATTTAAATACTACAATATTGTATTTAAATATAAATACAATTCAAATGAAAAACTTCATAGTTTGAAATGAAAAATGAGTTAATACAGGGAGTGCAGAATTATTAGGCAAGTTGTATTTTTGAGGATTAATTTTATTATTGAACAACAACCATGTTCTCAATGAACCCAAAAAACTCATTAATATCAAAGCTGAATATTTTTGGAAGTAGTTTTTAGTTTGTTTTTAGTTTTAGCTATTTTTGGGGGATATCTGTGTGTGCAGGTGACTATTACTGTGCATAATTATTTGGCAACTTAACAAAAAACAAATATATACCCATTTCAATTATTTATTTTTACCAGTGAAACCAATATAACATCTCAACATTCACAAATATACATTTCTGACATTCAAAAACAAAACAAAAACAAATCAGTGACCAATATAGCCACCTTTCTTTGCAAGGACACTCAAAAGCCTGCCATCCATGGATTCTGTCAGTGTTTTGATCTGTTCACCATCAACATTGCGTGCAGCAGCAACCACAGCCTCCCAGACACTGTTCAGAGAGGTGTACTGTTTTCCCTCCTTGTAAATCTCACATTTGATGATGGACCACAGGTTCTCAATGGGGTTCAGATCAGGTGAACAAGGAGGCCATGTCATTAGATTTTCTTCTTTTATACCCTTTCTTGCCAGCCACGCTGTGGAGTACTTGGACGCGTGTGATGGAGCATTGTCCTGCATGAAAATCATGTTTTTCTTGAAGGATGCAGACTTCTTCCTGTACCACTGCTTGAAGAAGGTGTCTTCCAGAAACTGGCAGTAGGACTGGGAGTTGAGCTTGACTCCATCCTCAACCTGAAAAGGCCCCACAAGCTCATCTTTGATGATACCAGCCCAAACCAGTACTCCACCTCCACCTTGCTGGCGTCTGAGTCGGACTGGAGCTCTCTGCCCTTTACCAATCCAGCCACGGGCCCATCCATCTGGCCCATCAAGACTCACTCTCATTTCATCAGTCCAACCTTAGAAAAATCAGTCTTGAGATATTTCTTGGCCCAGTCTTGACGTTTCAGCTTGTGTGTCTTGTTCAGTGGTGGTCGTCTTTCAGCCTTTCTTACTTTGGCCATGTCTCTGAGTATTGCACACCTTGTGCTTTTGGGCACTCCAGTGATGTTGCAGCTCTGAAATATGGCCAAACTGGTGGCAAGTGGCATCTTGGCAGCTGCACGCTTGACTTTTCTCAGTTCATGGGCAGTTATTTTGCGCCTTGGTTTTTCCACACGCTTCTTGCGACCCTGTTGACTATTTTGAATGAAACGCTTCATTGTTCGATGATCACGCTTCAGAAGCTTTGCAATTTTAAGAGTGCTGCATCCCTCTGCAAGATATCTCACTATTTTTGACTTTTCTGAGCCTGTCAAGTCCTTCTTTTGACCCATTTTGCCAAAGGAAAGGAAGTTGCCTAATAATTATGCACACCTGATATAGGGTGTTGATGTCATTAGACCACACCCCTTCTCATTACAGAGATGCACATCACCTAATATGCTTTCGAGCCTATACAGCTTGGAGTAAGACAACATGCATAAAGAGGATGATATGGTCAAAATACTCATTTGCCTAATAATTCTGCACTCCCTGTACTTTAGTGCCCGTTGACAGGTTGGCTTTATTTATGTATGCATTCATTCATGTATTTATTGTTAAATATGATAGCACAACATTGTCCTAAAGTCTCTGCCTTTTTTTTTTACTTAGTTCAACTAACTTTTGTAGTAAACTTCATAGAATGATGTTTTAAATTGATTATTAGCCACACAAGATATAATTAATCATGTCTCTAAAGAAGTCCATAGTTGTGGAACCAGAACTTTCCGTTATCCATGTAAAATAAACACACTAATCAACTTGTTATGTAGTCTTTGATTTATTAACTAAATATACTTAAAAAGTAAAAATATAAAATTAGCGTTCTGCTGACTAATATGACATATAAAGTCCCTATAGGTATGGAACCTGATTTTAAAACAAAGTCATCAATAAAGATTGCACTAAATTTAGCAACAACACAGTACTACACCATCTAGTTAGCATGCTTGTGAGGATTATTGGAACATGAAACCCCAATTTTTTTTTTTCAATTGAATTCTATTATCAAATTTGTTTTGTTCTCATGTTATTCTTTGTTGTAAAGATACCTAGGTAGGCAGTGTACACATGCCTGAAGCACTACATGACTGATAATAGTGCTGCCATCTAGTGCTCTTGCTAATGTGTAAACGTTGTTTTTAACAATACCTAACCTTGGAGTACCAGAAAGTTTATTTTTAAGTTTCAACTTAAAGTGACATTCCAGTCAAAAATGAAACGCATATAGATGAATTACATTTTTGAATAGAAACATATTTGCAATATACATATATTAGCAAAAATACTTCTAGTAAAACTTATCACTGTTTTAGTGTTAACATTTTTCTCTGCATGTGCATGTGAAGCATAGCTAGATATTCTCAGTGCACCTGTATTTTAAATACTGTAGCTGCTCAGAGAACCAGTGGGGCTTATATCATGTCAGCAATTAACAAATTAAGTCATTACCAGATGATACAAGCACGTTAGACTCTCTGAGCAAGTGCTATGTTTAAAATGCTGGTGCATGGTGCATGTTTAAATACACCTTTGAATCAGCAATAGCATTTTTGCTAATGCATTTATATTACAAAAATGTTTCTATTTAAAACTGCAATTAATCCATGTGGATTGCAATTTTGGCTGGAATGTCCCTTTAATAGTAAATCATACTTTATTAATTCTTCTTTATTATTACTTTATTAATATTACAACATGGTATAAAACATTTTTGCTTATTTTAAACATGATTACCAATATATGAACATAATGATTTTCAGCATTTAAATATAGAGGACTAAAAATGTTTTAATACTATTAACTTATTAACCTATCAATTCTGAAAATTAAAGTTATGATTAAACTCACAAAAATAATTTTACCCACCCCAAAACCTATCACATACAGTTTTTCTCCACTGTTACATCTGCAAACCTTGTGCTATACAAATAAATAAAAAAAATTGGTTGAATATTTATATGTGAGTTAAAGAAATGGTAAAAGTCTTTGAGAGTGACACTCAGACTGACTATCTAAACTTACTAGTATGTCACTTGTTGCACAGCTGGGTTGTGTGACTAACTCTGCTGATTGGGCCAGCAGCATCTTCCTCTTAAGACCAGCAGTTCTCTGTGTCTCCCAGATTACCTGTGTGTTTAACCCTTTTGTGGTGGGTTAAACACATATATTTGATAGTGTTAAAAAGTTCACTATAATATAATGGCCCTTTAAGGTAGCAATCAATTTTTTTTTTATTACAAATATTTAATAAAAGTAGAAACACGCATAATAAAATGCCAAGATATACTATGTATACATATATTTATTTAGATAGATAGATAGATAGATAGATAGATAGATAGATAGATAGATAGATAGCTTGTTAGACCAGTGCAGCATTGCATGTGTGTAGTTCTCTAAGTGTGCTTGTTCATAAGTGTAGGGAGTTATAACAAGGGAAATTTTTACATATATCTATCTATCTATCTATCTATCTATCTATCTATCTATCTATATATATATATATATATACTGTAATATATATATATATATATATATATATATATATACTGTATATATATATATATATATATATATATATATATATATATATATATATACACAAGCCAATTTCCAGCTCAGCCCACCAAAGGTTGACAGCCTGGGTGCAAGAATAAAAGTCATATATAGAAAAAGAGATGCACTAGCAGGACTTCCACAAAAACCTTTAATGTAGGAACGTTTTCGGGGGTTCACAACCCCTTCATCAACATATACATAAGACATAAATCAAACCTTTTATAGTGTAGAAACATCAAACACAAACCTAGTGCCCTCCTGAAAGTGCGCCAAAATTTTGAGTGTGGAACGCAAGTTGCGTTCCACAGTGAGAGCCGAAACCGGAAGTTGCAAACATCACTTCCGGTTTTCGGCAATAGTATTCTGATTGCAAAATTGAACCTTAGAGCAAAAACAAATGCCCATACTCTTTAGTGAACAAAATTAGTGTCAATGTGTATAAACACCAAACTGGCCAATCTTGTGTGTAAGTGTATATAGATCGCCATAGTAGTGGAACAAGCTGGCCGATCTTGTATATATGTGTATACAGGTCGCCATGGTGACAGTAGTCATGGTTTCATAAAATAACACTCACTAGTGCTAGAATGTAGGCAACAGCCTAAAGACAAATAACATATAAATGTGATGTGTGCATAAACAAATACATACTTTTTAATTGTATAAGTTTGTCATAAATATACAAGAGATAAAAAATAATAAAAAATAACTTAAAATAACTTGAGGGGATTGTTGCAGAACGTTAATTAATAGCGCTATGACACTATGAAAATAACTGCCTGAAAATGTATAAATGTAATGATAGAAGATATCTGATCTTGGGATCGCCATATTATTAAAAGGCATTTGATCCGACAGTATATGTATTGTTTAGGGATATCCATAATGACGCCTGTTTATATATAGGTAGAATGTGTGTTAATCTCAAGTCAGTGTAATAGAATGTATATATAACCCCAACCTGGAAAGACTTGATAGTGTACATGTAGTAAAGATCACTCAGCTACTGTATCTAAAACAACATACATTTACGTGGCTCACTGCTCACGGAAGTGGTTTGGATTAAGTCCTCAGAGTGTGGTCTCAAGTCATTGCCAAATGTGTATTTTTATGCACCGCACCGGGGCAGAAAATTACAACTCGTGAGTGCTTGGTGACAACATTTATAACTATATATATATATATATATATATATATATATATATATATATATATATATATATATATATATATAATATATATATATTATTATATATAGCAAAGTATATAGAACAGTGACTGGTATATAATTGGAACATATTTGGAACTCTGCTTACACTGCTCTCTGTCTTCTCTCTCCACAGGTATGTGCATAGAACATAATGCATATTAACCCTGCATCTTACACTTTAACTGCCTTTCCCCCTACAATCTTTTATCTTTGGAATGTGCATATAACATAATGCATATTAACCCTGCATCTTACACTTTAACTGCCTTTCCCCCTACAATCTTTTATCTTCGGTATGTGTTTATTACCTTAAAACTTTTGCTTTCCTGGCTATTGAGCCATTGGCAGCGGCCACTCAGTTAAATCGAGACATCAAGGGCATTTACATTCACAGTATTTGCCAAAAGCTCAGTCTCTTTGCAGACAACTTAACAGTTTTTCTAACAGATCCGCTGTCATCACTACCACATCTCCTCAATTTATTTCAGCAATTCGTCTCTCTCTCGTATTACAAATTGAACGTAGATAAGACGGAGGATTACCCCCTATTTATACCGGAAGCTCAAATTCGAACTCTACAACTCCAATATAAATTCAAATGGAATGTAAAAGGAATTAGACACCTAGGAGTTACCCTGTCACATGACCCTTTGCAGGTTATCTCAGCTAACTATTACCCACTTTATGAACCCTCAAACAAGCGCTAGCATTACCCAAATATAAAGACATATTATGGATGGGCAGAATATCTGCCTTCAAAATGATGCTTCTCCCGAAGCTCACCTATTTATTTAGATCACTACCCTTAAAACTCCCAACAACACTGCTTGACAAATACCAGTCCACCATAAACGCATATATTTGGGCAGGTATGCATCCTAGAATAGCGTGACAGATACTCCAGGCCCCCATCAACAGAGGAGGCCTGAGCCTCCCTAACCTAAAAAAATACTATGAAGCAGCGATGCTTACCCACATATCAGGTTGGGGAACTGCCATAGAATATCCTAGCTGGTATGAGATAGAGCAAGCATCCCTCCCACACAACACATATCTGGCGGACTTAATTTGGCTACCTCATCACCAAGCCTTTACCATCCCACATCTCAGTCCAGTCATAAAGGACTGCCTCTCACTATGGCATACTCTGCATCATTTTCCACTCATCGCCCCACACCTTTCTCCGATCCACAGCGTTAGAGGTCTTTTAGGAGGCATACCAGACTCCCACCCTAATCAGTGGACTAAACTTAAAATTACGAAAGTGTGCGATCTATACACAGGCTCGGAGTGGCCCTCCCATGAGGAAATGGTACCGAGACATAATCTTCCCCTAACGCTTAATTTTGAAATGATTTGCTTCAGATCTTTCTTGCACAGTTGGAGTTCCCTACATAATGAGCCAAGACCACTGACACCTTGGGAGTCTAGATGCTCCAAAGGACAACAAGGAATTAAGCCACTTTCCACACATTATCAATACTTACTAGATACTCCCACTTTTCCTAAAACACACAACATCTTAGCCTGGGAAAGAGATCTACAGATAGTGGTAGAACCTAAAATATGGTCAAAAGCCGTAGCAGATACTAAGCAAGTAGTACATTGTGTCACACTTTTTGAGTTATTCTATAAGTTACTGACAAGATGGCATTGGGTCCCAAAAAGACTGAGTAGGATATCACCTACTACTACAGCAAAATGCTGGAGAGAATGTGATCACATAGGTGACGACATACACATATGGTGGGGATGCCCGAATATCAAAAAGCTATGGGTAGAGGTCATAAACCTATGTAGGCAATTAGAACTCCCAACAGGGGTAGGACCTGAAACATACCTTCTGCACATCAATATTCCCAAGCTCCCTAAAGCCCAGATATTTTTATATATTTATATTTTAATGGCGACCAAATTGATAATAGCCAGAAACTGGAAACAGAAAACTACTCCCTCCCTCCAAAAAGTGGTCGAACTGATCTCATATATAAAAACAATGGAGGAAGCGGTATTCCTTAATAAGGGAGTGTTGGACCTCCACTCAGAGATCTGGGCCCCATGGGATGATCTTACACACCTCCCCTCACCCTAACTAGTATGAGAGGGTACACACTCACGTAGGTCCTACCTCCCTCTTACTACTCCCTACCCCCCTCCTTTCCCTCTTCTCTTTCTTTCCTCTGCTTCTTCTCTATTTTCTCTTTTCTCTGGAAACATGATAGGTTTATATTTCTGTATATTTGGTTTTTTTTTTAATGATATTATTATCACGTTTGACAAAAGATGCTGGACCACTGGTCATTAGATGATACTTAGTTAATTAACCATGCTAGTTATTCTCCTCTCAGTTGACTTAGTTTTTACATTTGTGAATTGTACTTATTGAAGTGACCTTTACAGGATTCCTGCTTTTTAGAACTATTGTAAACGCAGAAAAAGAAGGAAAAACGGGTATCATTTTCCCTCCCCCGCGAAACTGCGTGAGGGGAGAGACCCTTGTAAGACATGTCCTGCATAATGGTTTCTGTCATACTATGTAAAATGTAACAGATACACCTAAACATGTCTTGCATGGCGTGATGTTTATTGTTTACGTTTTATGTTTGTTTGGATACCTCAATAAAAAAATATATTTAAAAAAAAAATTTGCTTTCTCTGTCTTCCACTTTGATAAGATAGGTGTCATACGCATTGTCTGTTTAGGCCTTGTTTGATCCTGCAACAATTTATGACCTTTGATAATTGGGATCATGTGACTGTTATTACCTTTAAATTGAATACCCAAGGAGAGGACGTGCTTTGAGGGAGCTCTCAGCCCAAGTCTCAAGAAACTTTAAAATTACCTTTATTAAGAGCCATTTTGGCTTTTGGATTGGCAGCATTTCGAATCGTATATAGCCATAGCTGTTTCTAAGTGAGGAGCTTACAAGGATCTGACTGCTAATTTACCTCACAAGGCGATCACCGCTATCTGATAAACAGGACCGAGGCCTCCACCATCTATACCCTGCTAGCTGCACATTTGTGGTTGCTCATCCACGGCACTCTGGAGGGTTGGGGCTTCGCTCCGGAGGACTGGTGTGAGGGTGATGAGCTGTTAGGAGATGGAAGCAGCTCCCTGATCTAACGAGGCCCCAGGCAAATACGGAACAGATTGGCCCGACTAGAAAAGATCTGCACCTACACCCCCAAGGGCTCCGCTGATAGCGCACTACATCAGTTCCCTTCAACTTACCTCCCGGAGATACAAGGGGGCTAATTGAAAAAGTTTTGCAGGTAAACCTGGACACTTTATTTCGGGCGCGAAAATCCGCCATCTTGACTGAGAGCCACCCGACTCCTGACAGAGCTTGTCGGGCTCCAGAGAAGTGGATATAAATCACCAGCAGTATCGGAGACCTACAGCTGGTAAGAGTGCTCCGCATCCCACATACCCCCCTGCTTCAAAATTTATACCCATGTAGCTGGTCACCACTAAGAACAGTCTCATTCACCCCACGTGGCAGCTACGACCCATACAGACTTTGTCCCTTCTTCTCACTGGGTCCTCAGGTTGTAAAGGTAATCCCCCCTGTAACGACAATACTGTATCCTTGCTGTTTAGAGCCAGAGCAGGCCCCGGAATACAGTGACACATAACAAGTTGGAAAGAACCGGAGGTCACTGGGGCAGTTTATTGAGGAAATAAGAGGCAGAAAACAGTTTCTGTAAAGAGAGGAGAAAGTCAACGTTAGTGGGACATGCAACATGGAGGCAGGGGAATAAAGAGGGGTCTGGAGAAGAAGGTGCTGGGCTGCATATAGGCGGTAAAAGGGAAAGGAAGAGGAAGGAAAGAACTAAGAGATCACCTCTCTACATCAACTCTTACATCCAGATCTCCAGTTCTAGAGCCCATTAAAAGGTCCTTAAAGAAGCTTGATAATCCCTCCTTCCAAATCTTATTCTCTTAGCTATCAAAGCCTCTCCCCCCCCATTTCCCACTGAAGCCCTATCAGTGGGTCATATCCACGCTCCTCTTTCCCACACCGTCATTAGATGACTATCTCCCCAGGGGGAGAGGCCTTCCCTTGTTGAAAAAAGATATTTCTCTGAAGAGTATGTGGCGCTACGTGATGGCCTAAAGGGGCTGAGGGGAGCACGGGGGGAGAACAATATATAATCTCAGATAGCACTGCACAGAGGCTTTGATGACACACTGAAAGATATGTCTGCCATATATCTAGACAGCCACACAGCTTATTCATAAGAACCACGTAGCCAACTAAGGTCCTTTAATAAAGAAGGAGCTACGGGAGGCATCGAATCTGTACACAGGCTGCGTTTGTACTGCACTACAGTCCTACAGCTAAAGGCAGTTCAAAGGAGCTGAATAGAACACACTCCCAACCTAAAAACACTGACAAATTAGCTACTAAACCCTCTGCAGTGTCCTCTTTTTTTAAATCCTCGTAAGTGAGCAAGCCTAATAAGGATATGGAGGTAGAAGGAGACTCGGATCAGGATTCTGCACAGCAAATTGAAGATAATACTCCATTAACAAAAGCTGATTTACGGGCCTTGGTCTTTAAAAAAGACATTGCTGACAACTTTGAAAAATTATGGGAGAAAATTGATTCCATTCACTCTTCTGTTACCAGCAGCTTATCTGAGATGAAGTCTGACTTGACGGATATGGGAAACAGGATAGATACTCTTGAGGACCAGAAAGATGCCATGGTGGAGAATGTTGATGAGATATCACAGGTGGTCTCATCACAACAACAACAGTTACTGGAATTCCAAAATAAGCTGGATGACCTGGAGAACAGGAGTAGGAGGAATAATCTCAGGTTGAAGGGAGTTCCAGAGGAAGTGATCGTTGCAGAGCTACCAGCATATCTAGCGCAACTCTTCGGCCAGATCACAGGCTCATCTCCTGAATACACCTTCCATGTCGAGAGAGCTCATGTGATCCAATTCTATCAAGATCTGAGTCTCCAGACCCTACAAAAAAGAAGTGCGCTAAGGCCCCTTACCACTTTGTTGAAGAAGCAGCAGATTCAATACAGATAGGGTTTCCCCTTCGCTTTATTCATAACAAAGGACACTAAAGTAATAACCATCAAGGAACCGAAGGATATCCCTGAGGTCTGTGGGGTGTTGGGTTTTGGAGACTCCACTGATGCCAGAAAGGGAACCGACTCCATTACACAAGTTCCCATCTGAACGACAAGAATATCGAACAAAGTGGCACAAGTCTAAACATAAGAAGATGAAAACAAAAGAATCCAGAGAAAAATAACTTTAAATGATCTTTTACCCCTTGGGAAAGAGGGGAAAGAGACTTTTTCTACTCTGGGACTATTCCCTGGTCGATCCAAAAGAAGATGGGGAAGGGGTCGAATCAGGATACGTATAGTTTACAAGTGAAACTGTGTTGTTATTTATAGTTTAATATAATAATGTGTTTGGTCAGACCATTCCATCATATCACTAGAATTGGGGAAGTTGCAAGATACTCGATGAAACAGGTCATGGACATTTCAAAAACTCAAATCACATTATTTTGTCTATGCTAACAAACCAGATAAATATATGGCCCATAAAGTTAGGGAGAGATGTAGAGCCTCAGCAATCTCTCTTATAGAGACAGAACAGGGGATGACAACATCCAATCCACAGACGATAGTGGAAACGTTTGCTACATTCTACAGTGACTTATATGACGGGAAGAAGGTCACTCACAGCATAGAGGTAGAGACCCATACTGACGACTACCTCACAAACTGCCCACTAAAATCATTTCCCTTAACTAGTAAGCAAAGCAGACACAACCGGCTGGTTAATTCAATACAGGACTCACTTGCGCCACACACTATGATCGACACTTGGCACACACTATATGGGTTGATGAGCGACAATACTTTTATTCCGCAGCACATAGATCTTACATAAGGTTAGACTATATCTATGTCAGCAAGATCCTCCAACCAATGTTACAAAACTTAAATATACACTCCTGTGTTTGGTCAGACCATTCCATCATATCACTAGAATTGGGGGGGGTTGCGAGATACTCGATGAAACAGGTCATGGACATTTGATCCAACTGTCTTGAAAAACTCACAGACGCATGATAACATTTTGCAATCACTGGTAGAGTATTGGGGAATAAATATAGATACCACCACCAATCTTATAAATACCTGGGTGGCACACAAAGTGGTAATGAGGGGACTTCTCATTCAGGAGAAGGCTAGACTGAATCAAAAATACAAAAAGCAAATGGGACAGCTTCATGAAGAGGTAGAAAAACTAGAGAGACAACACAGTCTAACAAGGAGTGTAGTGACATTACATACTCTTCAGACTAAGAAGGCTAAGTTGGCAACAATACTAAACTCACAGGTGGCGAGGGCAATTCAAAAACTCAAAGCACATTATTTTGTCTATGCTAACAAACCAGATAAATATATGGCCCATAAAGTTAGGGAGAGATGTAGAGCCTCAGCCATCTCTCTTATAGAGACAGAACAGGGGATGACAACATCCAATCCACAGACGATAGTGGACACATTTGCTACATTCTACAGTGACTTATATGACTGGAAGAAGGTCACTCACAGCATAGAGGAAGAGACCCATACTAACGACTTCCTCACAAACTTCCCACTAAAATCACTTACTAAAGACCATAAAGATAGTCTAAATGCTCCGGTTACCAACTTAGAAGTTCTAAAAGCAGTTAAGGATCTTAAACCTGGCAAGGTGCCAGGCCCAGATGGTTTTCCGGGAGAATATTACAAATTGTTTCGTAGCACTTTAATCCTGCATTTAACCAAATTTTGTAATTATGTCCTGGAGGGAAATTCCATCCCAAGGGAACTGCTGCTAGCAAAAATAGTGGTGATCCCCAAACCCGAAAAAGAACATAAAAAATGCCAGATTTTTTCGACCAATTTCACTAATTAACCAGGACTTGAAACTCTTTACTAAGATCTTGGATAATTGCCTCAAAGAAATTCTGCCCGGTTTGATACATCCTGACCAGGTGGGATTTATTAAAGATAGGGAAGCCCCGGAAAATATACGTAGATTCACCAACCTATTTCATTATTTAGGGAGACAATGGATGCCTTCTCTGCTATTGTCGCTAGATGCAGAGAAGGCGCTCGATAGAATTGACTGACGATACATGACTGCTGTCTTACATAGGATGGGTTTTGATGGCTCCTTTATGACTGCAATTTGAGCGATCTATTCTTTACCTTAGGCCCAAGTGTCAGCGGGAGGCTATAAATCTACTACCTTCCCTATTCTTAATGGCACGAGACAGGATTGCCCTCTATCGCCGCTGTTGTTCGCGATTTATATTGAGCTGTTGGCAGCTACAATAAGGATGCACCCAGACATAACAGGAGTTAAAATAGCAGCATCGGAATACAAACTTGCCCTTTTTGGGGATGACATCCTACTAACGATTACAAAACCTCTCATATCCCTAACTAATCTATATGCAGTATTAAACTCCTTTTCGGCAATCTCTGGCTACAAGATTAATTCAGATAAATGTGAAGTTCTCCCCATAGCCATTTCTTACCAGACTCAGAAACTGTTAGAGCTAAATTTTGACTTTAAGTGGGTCAAACATACACTTAATGTAAGGATTCCACTCCTGGTTTTCCTTTTTTTTCTTCTACAGCTCACCTTACACCTCTATTTAAGTCATGTCTCCGCCCCAAACAAGTGCTTAGTTATTAACTTCATATCAGCTAAGCTCTATGCATCCATTTCTTAACCTGTGCATTATTTCATGAATTGAAGATATTTGCTACTACAAGTTATTGGATTACAATTACCAGCAGGAACTGTTACTACAAACTGCTACCCAGTGAACGAATTTATTTCATCTAAGTTACTTTTACTCTGAGGATTGGATCTTTTTCATCAGACACCTGCAAGCAGTACAAACCGGGACTTTCAAGGAATAACCGCAAGTAACATAAAATCTTAAGTTGCTGCCACACAGTTAACTGATATAATTGCTGCAATTGTTATCATATCGCTACTTCTGTTTCAATATAACTTTTTGTAACAAACCAGTTTCACTGTAACGCTACGGAACAGCTCTGACGTCATCAGCAGGGGAACTCCTGTGTACTTGACACGCCCCTGTCAGCAGCTGCAGATTTCTGTGTTCTCTCTCACTACATATTACTCGGTTACTACTACAATCAGGTTTAACGGTGGTTAGTCCACATAACTCTTGCTACCTATCTAAACAAAGGTCTCAATATTGAAATTCACTGCTTATCAATTCTGAATATTATTTCATAAAATCTTGTACTTCATTTTCAGTTATAGTTTGGAATATTGCTACACATTAATTGTAGCTTATCACTACAAATATATACTCATACTTCAATTCATCATATATTAAAACTCACTCTGAATCATCACAGCCTATGCTGAAATAATAGTCTGTATTTCAAAGTGAAACATTCACACTTTAAGGCAGTTGAGATCCAACATAATAAAACTCATTACAGAATAACTAAGCCATTATTATGGATCCAGCCGAACTCCCACAAATTGTCTTTAACCTGTCACAAAGGGTAGACCAACTCAGCCAGGGTCTAAGAGAATTACAATTGGAAAATGAGACTTTGAGAAACGTTATAAAAGATTCCATTAATCCTAAGCTACCAGCCCAAGAGACCTCTCCTGAACCCTTTGTTGCTCCTCCAGAATATTTTCAAGGAGACAGAAATCAATACCGCCACTTTAAGAATGCTTGCCTTCTTAATTTTTCTCTCAAGCCTAGGACCTATCCAAATGATAGGGTGAAAGTTCTCTGCATGATAAGCTATTTAAGGGGAGAACCCCGTATATGGGCTGACACACTATTTGAAACTAATAATCCGGTCCTATCATCCTTTTCGGCATTTCTTGACGTCATGGATGAATTGTATAATGATACCAACCTCCAAATTACAGCTGAGAGCAAAATGAGGAAACTTAAACAAGGTTCCAGACCTGTGGAATATTACATAACTGAGTTCAAACAGTACTCCATTGACTCCCAATGGAATGCCATAGCCCTCAGAAATCAATTTAGGCTTGGTCTTTCCGATGCAGTCAAGGATGAATTAGCCAGAACAGAATTGCCAGAGACACTTGAGGCTCTTATGAAATTAAGTAGCCATATCGATAGAAGATTAAGGGAGAGAAGATCAGAACGACAATACTCAGACCAGCCATACAAAAAGGAAAAGGTTCCCAGTCCTAACCAACCTACTCTTAGGTCTACTAGTCCCAGCGGAGCTGAAGCTATGGATATCAGCATCTTCAGGGGTCCGCTATCACCGGATGAACGTATGAGAAGAAAGACCCGGGGCCTTTGCATGTATTGTGGTGATCCAGCTCACAGTCTTAAGGACTGCCCTATCATACCTCAGAAAAAGAACAGTAAGTGTAGCACTAACTTTACCTCTCAAGTAGTACTTAATAAACCACTTCACTGTTCTCTACTTTTGTCTTTACAGTGGGCAAGTAAACAGATCTCAGTTACTGCTATCGTTGACACCGGAGCTCAAGGCAACTACATTGACAGCTCATTAGTCTCTATCAATAAAATACCACTGATTAAGAAATTGTCTCCTATTTCTCTTCGTGTTGTTGATGGCTCTGAGATTTCTTCTGGACCTATTACACATCATATTAAAATGTATGATAATGGAGCGCTCAAGGAGAGCTAAAGTACAGCCGTATTGGACAGATAATACCAGATTAAAGTAGACTATAGCAAGCGCAGAAGATTAACCACAAATGCCTAATCTATAAATCCTATATTAAATACAAAGCAGTACTGCAAATAAATTACTAAAAATAAATGCAAACAATGAAATGCGGATAAAAAATGCGATTAAAAATGGGTAAATTTATATAGAGCAACTCATAAGTATGTTTATAAAAAATACCTTTCATAAATATACTGAAATTCATAAAAATACATTTAATACAATAAGTAAAAGGTCGACCTTAATATCTCAAAAAACATGCATCAGTTAATACAATAAAATAAAATACAAAAATCAAAGTTTACAAAAAACAAAGTGCAGAATACACTGGTTCTGTGTGTCCAATCGAACAAATGTATAATAGTCTGTAAGAGAGTCTTTTAGTCCTTTGTGCTTGCAAACTTGAGTATCCGTGTAGACGACAAGCCTCCTAGTGACAAAGGACAGATTCCTTAAGGCAGTGTGTAGAGCCTTATGTGAAATAAATAATCTGTACTCACAGTTAAGAAAGTCGATATCTGCAAAAGTATGATGCCCAGGTGCATATACTCGTAAGTTCAATAGTCCCAAAGGATCACCACACTGGTTTAGCCTTGTGACATTCAGGACATGTAACCTAATTTGCAGTCCTAAGATGGTGAATCCCACAGAGGTACCAGCCAGTGGTCGACACCTGGATGCTTGTTTTCAGGACTCACTGTTTGCTGCACTTGGGACTTTTGTTTATATATTATTATAGTTATCCAGTTCTTGATATAGGAAGAGCAGTGATTTATCTTATTAAATTAACAATGAACTTAGGCACTTCTGATAACCTAGTTTTCAATCCGCCACCCTTGAAGCTGCGGATGCCATAGAAATCAATGGGAGTCTGTAAACAGAAAGCTTATGTTCGATGCAGCCTATAAGTGCTCCCCACCTTATATTGGAAGGTGGGGAGCACTTATAGGCTGCATCGAACATAAGCTTTCTGTTTACAGACTCCCATTGATTTCTATGGCATCCGCAGCTTCAAGGGTGGCGGATTGAAAACTAGGTTATCAGAAGTGCCTAAGTTCATTGTTAATTTAATAAGATAAATCACTGCTCTTCCTATATCAAGAACTGGATAACTATAATAATATATAAACAAAAGTCCCAAGTGCAGCAAACAGTGAGTCCTGAAAACAAGCATCCAGGTGTCGACCACTGGCTGGTACCTCTGTGGGATTCACCATCTTAGGACTGCAAATTAGGTTACATGTCCTGAATGTCACAAGGCTAAACCAGTGTGGTGATCCTTTGGGACTATTGAACTTACGAGTATATGCACCTGGGCATCATACTTTTGCAGATATCGACTTTCTTAACTGTGAGTACAGATTATTTATTTCACATAAGGCTCTACACACTGCCTTAAGGAATCTGTCCTTTGTCACTAGGAGGCTTGTCGTCTACACGGATACTCAAGTTTGCAAGCACAAAGGACTAAAAGACTCTCTTACAGACTATTATACATTTGTTCGATTGGACACACAGAACCAGTGTATTCTGCACTTTGTTTTTTGTAAACTTTGATTTTTGTATTTTATTTTATTGTATTAACTGATGCATGTTTTTTGAGATATTAAGGTCGACCTTTTACTTATTGTATTAAATGTATTTTTATGAATTTCAGTATATTTATGAAAGGTATTTTTTATAAACATACTTATGAGTTGCTCTATATAAATTTACCCATTTTTAATCGCATTTTTTATCCGCATTTCATTGTTTGCATTTATTTTTAGTAATTTATTTGCAGTACTGCTTTGTATTTAATATAGGATTTATAGATTAGGCATTTGTGGTTAATCTTCTGCGCTTGCTATAGTCTACTTTAATCTGGTATTATCTGTCCAATACGGCTGTACTTTAGCTCTCCTTGAGCGCTCCATTATCATACATTTTAATATTTGCTAGTTTCTATAGAATCTGAGAGACTTCTATTTTGCTTTTGGAGTTTGTGTAGTAGTTTTATTTTGGCGCAGTCTCACACCTCTGTATATACCTATTACACATCATACCATTCCTCTTTCTGTCACAACATTAAACAATCATCATGAACATCTCTCTTTTGATGTGATTACATCTCCATTATTTCCAATTGTTCTTGGGTTGGCTTGGCTACAACTACATGAACCTCAGATCAGTTGGAAATCTTTAGACATACATTTAAACTCTCAATATTGCCAACAAACTTGTATTAGGCAGTCACTACTTTCTCTGAACCCCACTCCTGACATTCTTGTACCAATTGAATACAGTCACTTTGCTGAGGTTTTCAGTAAAAAAGAGGCTGAAACACTTCCTCCTCATCGATCCTATGACTGCCCCATAGAGTTAAAACCAGGTACAACTCCACCTATAGGACATTTATATCCTCTATGTCAATCCGAATTAGACCATCTGAAAAGCTATTTAGATGAGAATTTGAAGAAAGGATTCATTCGTCCTTCTGTCTCACCAGCTGGTGCTGGTATGTTTTTTGTCCGAAACAAGGATAACTCTTTACGCCCTATTATCGATTTTAGACAACTAAATAAGATCACCATAAAAAATCGCTACCCACTGCCACTCATTCCGGAACTCATAGAGAGACTAAGACATGCCACTATCTATACTAAATTGGATCTGAGGGGCGCATACAACCTTGTACGCATCAGAGAGGGGGATGAATGGCTCACGGCTTTTAGAACAAGATATGGGTTGTATGAATACCTAGTTATGCCTTTCGGACTCACCAACGCACCAGCAACCTTCCAATTCTTTATAAATGACATTTTTCATGATTTACTCGATATTTGTGTCATAGTTTATTTAGATGATATTCTGATTTATTCCTCCAATACTACTGACCACATCAAACACGTTAGTTGGGTTTTATCTCGTCTCCAGGTTCACCGACTTTATGCCAAACTGGAAAAATGCATTTTTCATACTACAACCATAGATTTCCTGGGTTATTCCATCAGCCCTGAAGGCATTCAAATGCAAGAAGGAAAAGTTGAGGCAGTAAAATCCTGGCCAACTCCTATGAACAGAAAAGATCTACAAAAATTCCTCGGATTCAGTAATTATTACAGGAAATTCATCCGGAATTTCTCAAGTATTTCGAAACCTCTTACCAAACTTACTAGTTCCAATTGCGTGTTCAGATGGTCGAAAGAAGCTGCTGATGCTTTCAATTTCCTCAAGGAGTCCTTTTCCTCAGCTCCTATTTTAAAGTATCCTGATCCCGATCTACAATATATATTGGAAGTGGATTCTTCGGATTATGCACTCGGTGCAGTCTTATCACAACGTAAGACACTCAAAGAACCTCTATTTCCTATCGGCTTCTTTTCAAAAATTATGTCCTCTGCAGAAATGAATTACTCCATAGGGGATAAAGAATTACTCGCCATCAAAAGAGCTTTGGAATTTTGGAGACATCTCCTAGAAAGTACATCTCATCCCATCATAATTTATACAGACCATCGTAACCTTGAGTTTCTACAGAACAACAAAACTTTATCTGGGAGACAGGTTAGATGGAGCCTCTTCTTCAGTCGTTTTGATTTCCAGATTTTGTATAGACCTGGATCGAAAAATGGAAAGGCAGATGCACTCTCCCGCAGAGATCCTAGACCCATTCCTGAATATACACCTAGCTGTATCCTACCACCCTCTAAATTCCTCGCTTCATTATCTATATCAGTTCCAGACTATGAAGCCGCCTTAGGGTTGGAAAAACAAGCACTTCTGAACTCCCTAATTAAGAAAGATGGATTATATTATCATGGTTCTCAAATTTACGTACCTGAACCACTCAGAGCACAAATTATTAAAGAACACCATGATCCTCCCTTACTTGGTCATGTAGGTATCAGACGCACTAAGGAATTAGTAAGCAGAACTTACTGGTGGCCATCCATGGAAAATTCTATCAAGCTCTACATTCAGCAATGTATTACTTGCTCAGTATCCAAACCCGAGAGAAGACCTCCCTATGGACTCCTCATGCCTTTGGACATACCCAATTCACCCTGGGCTCACATAGGTATGGATTTTATCGTAGAATTACCGCCAAGCTCTGGTTTCACCACCATTTTAGTTGTTACTGACCACTTTACTAAAATGGCACATTTCATTGCTTACCACAAGTTGCCTACTTCTTCAGAAACTGCACATTTGTTTCTGAACAACATTGTAAGGCATCACGGTTTACCGACTGTTTTGTTTACAGACAGAGGTAGCCAATTTACCTCAAGGTTTTGGAAGACACTCACTACAAGTCTGCAAATTGAACAACGGCTAAGTACTGCTTTCCACCCACAAACGAACGGACAAACTGAAAGATTGAACCAATGGCTCGAACAATACTTACGTTGCTACTGCTCATACCATCAACATAAATGGTCATCTTTTCTTGCTATGGCAGAATTTTCCTACAATAACACTATCAACAGTACCACCAATTACTCTCCCTTTTTTGCTAATTATGGGTTCAATCCTAGATTCAATTTTCAGCATTCCTCTTCTGAAAATACACCATCTGTTGACGAATTACTACAACGCCTATCTGAAAACTTCCATCATCTATCTACTAACATACAGCATGCACAAGCATCTCAGAAAAAGTATTATGACTTAAGACGTAGAGTTGCTCCAAAGTATGAAGTAGGAGACTTCGTGTGGTTGTCAACCAAAAATATCAAGTTACATCTTCCCAAGAAGAAATTGGCTAGTCTATTCATAGGCCCATTCAAGATCACTCACATAGTAAATGAGAATGCAGTTACCTTGGATCTACCTGATAATTTGGTAATACACCCTACCTTCCATGTCTCTTTACTGAAGCCTTATACGGGTCGACACCCTCCTACTCCTCTCCTTCCTCCTGATCCGGTATGCCTGGACACAAACATGTACGAAGTTCAGGATCTCTTGGATTCCAGATATTATAATGGTGAACTTCAGTATCTAGTGAGATGGAAAGGGTTTTCATCTGACGAAGACTCTTGGGAGCCTCATACTCATATTGATGCTACAAGGCTTGTTGCACGTTTCCATAGACGTTTTCCCCACAGACCAAAACATCCAGCCGTGGTCGGCTTGCTTGAGGGGGGGGACGTGTAAGGATTCCACTCCTGGTTTTCCTTTTTTTTCTTCTACAGCTCACCTTACACCTCTATTTAAGTCATGTCTCCGCCCCAAACAAGTGCTTAGTTATTAACTTCATATCAGCTAAGCTCTATGCATCCATTTCTTAACCTGTGCATTATTTCATGAATTGAAGATATTTGCTACTACAAGTTATTGGATTACAATTACCAGCAGGAACTGTTACTACAAACTGCTACCCAGTGAACGAATTTATTTCATCTAAGTTACTTTTACTCTGAGGATTGGATCTTTTTCATCAGACACCTGCAAGCAGTACAAACCGGGACTTTCAAGGAATAACCGCAAGTAACATAAAATCTTAAGTTGCTGCCACACAGTTAACTGATATAATTGCTGCAATTGTTATCATATCGCTACTTCTGTTTCAATATAACTTTTTGTAACAAACCAGTTTCACTGTAACGCTACGGAACAGCTCTGACGTCATCAGCAGGGGAACTCCTGTGTACTTGACACGCCCCTGTCAGCAGCTGCAGATTTCTGTGTTCTCTCTCACTACATATTACTCGGTTACTACTACAATCAGGTTTAACGGTGGTTAGTCCACATAACTCTTGCTACCTATCTAAACAAAGGTCTCAATATTGAAATTCACTGCTTATCAATTCTGAATATTATTTCATAAAATCTTGTACTTCATTTTCAGTTATAGTTTGGAATATTGCTACACATTAATTGTAGCTTATCACTACAAATATATACTCATACTTCAATTCATCATATATTAAAACTCACTCTGAATCATCACAGCCTATGCTGAAATAATAGTCTGTATTTCAAAGTGAAACATTCACACTTTAAGGCAGTTGAGATCCAACATAATAAAACTCATTACACTTAAATATCTAGGAATTAATCTTCCGCAGCAAACTAAACATATGTACAAATATAATTATCCCCAAATGTTTTGACAGATCAGAAAAGATCTAAAGAAGTGGAGTACATATAACTTTTCCTGGCTGGGTAGATTAGCGTCAGTAAAAATAAATATTTTGCCCTGACTACTTAACCTATGCAGAGCACTGCCTATAGCGATTGTCAAATCAGATATAGAAAATATGCAAAGAGAGCTACTAGCCTTTATTAGAGGGACAATATCAGCTAGGATCTCTAAATATTTAGTTCACCAATATAAATCGCTGGGAGGGGTAGGGGCCCCAGATCTGATGGACTATTATAGGGCAGTGCAAGATGTCATGTTATTAAACAAATCAGAGGAAGACATCTGGATCGCTTTGGAGGCAGAGATGGGGGGATGGGGGGACCCAGACTCCATTCTATGGGACGCGAAACAGATCAGAGCCAGCGGCCATTACCTAGGGATGCAAACAGTAGAACTTACAGTTAAACTGTGGAAAAATATGGGGAAGAGAGAGGATATACTTCCAAGGAATTCCTTGTTAATGGGGGACACATGTAAACAACTCCAGAAATGGGAAAACAAATGCTTATATAGAGTAGCAGACATTTTAGAGAGTGGGTCGGTGACATCCTACTAACGATTACAAAACCTCTCATATCCCTAACTAATCTATATGCAGTATTAAACTCCTTTTCGGCTATCTCTGGCTACAAGATTAATTCAGATAAATGTGAAGTTCTCCCCATAGCCATTTCTTACCAGACTCAGAAACTGTTAGAGCTAAATTTTGACTTTAAGTGGGTCAAACATACACTTAAATATCTAGGAATTAATCTTCCGCAGCAAACTAAACATATGTACAAATATAATTATCCCCAAATGTTTTGACAGATCAGAAAAGATCTAAAGAAGTGGAGTACATATAACTTTTCCTGGCTGGGTAGATTAGCGTCAGTAAAAATATAGCGATTGTCAAATCAGATATAGAAAATATGCAAAGAGAGCTACTAGCCTTTATTAGAGGGACAATATCAGCTAGGATCTCTAAATATTTAGTTCACCAATATAAATCGCTGGGAGGGGTAGGGGCCCCAGATCTGATGGACTATTATAGGGCAGTGCAAGATGTCATGTTATTAAACAAATCAGAGGAAGACATCTGGATCGCTTTGGAGGCAGAGATGGGGGGATGGGGGGACCCAGACTCCATTCTATGGGACGCGAAACAGATCAGAGCCAGCGGCCATTACCTAGGGATGCAAACAGTAGAACTTACAGTTAAACTGTGGAAAAATATGGGGAAGAGAGAGGATATACTTCCAAGGAATTCCTTGTTAATGGGGGACACATGTAAACAACTCCAGAAATGGGAAAACAAATGCTTATATAGAGTAGCAGACATTTTAGAGAGTGGGTCGGTTTTGTCATTTTCTCACCTACAAGAGAAAATTTCACCTTTTAAGCTACACTGGTACCTTTATTTACAGTTGCAGTCCTCCATAAAAACACCAGGCAAGGTGTCCACTGTGTTAGAGGAACTAGGCATAATCAAGGAAAGGCAGGAGTAGAAATCACTTTTCCAGTTGGGAGATACAGGCCTTCTAAGTGTAGACTTAAAGGAAAACATAATGTAAACCATATTTAGATGGTACTTGACCCCAACTAGAACTTCCCATATGAACTCCCAGGGGAATGAACTGTGCTATAGGGGTTGTGGAGAGAGAGGTACATATAAACATATGTGGTGGGAGTGTGATGCTATTCAGGGAGTGTGGAGGAGATTGTCCTCATTCATAGGATAACTAATTAGTGAAGAATTCACCCTTACCATACAACAGGCATTTCTTCATGAACCCATAGATGCCTTCCATAGAGATACATTTCGCTATTAACAAGGTATTTTTTTATTCAATTTGAGGGTCACTTTTCCTTTTGTTGCCCCCCCCCCCCATTGATGTTTGTTAACAAAGTTTGTTGATTGTTAAAGTAAAAAATATTTTTATATATCTCAAGAAAGCACTGTGAGAAATGCTGGTATGGTGGCCTTCTAGACCTTGAAAAGGAGGCATCCTTGCTTGATGAATGTACGGGTGAGGGGCACTCCTACCCAGGAGATAAAGAGAGGAGCAGGGGTGGATTTGAGGGAGGGCAAATGTCACTTTTTGAAACTAATTGTACTGTCAACCCACCTGCTGTTTATTGTAAGTGGTTATGGAGGTCGCTGATCAGTTCCATAGTGTATGTGAATGATAAAAGATGAAAATATGTTCAATAAAGAATATTTAAACATAAATAATTGAATACCCAAGCTTGTTACATCAGTGCAGCATTGCATGTGTGTAGTTCTCTAAGTGTGCTAGTAGAGAGTTATAACAAGTGTGCTAGTTCATAAGTGTAGGGAGTTATAACAAGTGTGCTAGTTCATAAGTGTAGGGAGTTATAACAAGTGTTCTAATTTATAAGTGTAGGGAGTTAGACAAAGCAGTGGACAACAGAAATAAGTACTTTCATATCTCCCAAATTAACTGCAAACATGCTACACTTTCTAATGTCTGCATTAACCTTTTCCTCCCTTCTCCTTAAAGTCACAGCTCTTCCTTTCACAATCAGCACACAGACAATTTATATTTCTCCTTCTCTTCTACCTTCCCCCCTCTACAGCACACATGAACTCTATTCCTATCTCACATCCCTCAGCCAGACATGCTTCACTGATCCTAAACTTAAACACACATATGACACATTCTCATCTCCTTTCGCTCACCACCTTTCTTCTTCTTGCAGCTGGGGATGTCTCGCCTAACCCAGGTCCACCCTCTGCTTCCATCAGCTCACTACGCCAAATAACATCTCATATACCTTGCCCACGTAACCCTCTAAACCTCATTAACTGCACCTCTGTTAGCACACCCCAATTCTCTTGTGCCCTTTGGAATGCATGCTCTGTATACAATAAGCTTACATCTATTCACAACCTATTTATCTCATGTAGCCTCTCTGTCCTATGGTGGTCTGAACTTCAGTCACACTCCCAGGCCAGGAGACAAACAAGGAGGGGTAGTAGGAATTCTCCTGTCTCCACACAGTATCTTTCACTGCATTCCTTCACCTCCCCTCTCTTTCCTTTTCATCTTTTGAACTTCATGCTATTCGCCTCTTCTCCCCTCTAGCCCTTCGTGTAGCAGATATTTATCGGCCCCCTGGCCCAGCATCACAATTTTTGGACCACTTTAAAGCCTGGCTTCCACTTTTTCTCTCTTCTAATGTCCCTTCTCTCATCTTAGGGAACTTCAACATACCCATTTGTAATCCTAACATGCCTGCTTCCTCTAAACTTCTATCCATTACCACCTCTTTTGGCCTGTCCCAGTGGACAACATCTCCAACCCACTGTGAAGGTAACTTCACAGACTTGGTCTTCACTATCTCTGTGCTGTTTCCAACTTTCTTAACTTCCCCTTTCCTCTCTCTGACCACCATCTACTAACTTTCTCTCTTACTCTACCTGCTACATCAAACAGACAAGATATCTTCAGCGATGTTCACGGGCTGCTGAATGGCAGTGGAGGAAATCACGTACCTGTTCTGATTTCTGGCATTATAAATTCATCCTTAAGTCCTACAACTCTGTGCTCAGCCTAGTCAAACAACTCTTTTTTTCCTCCCTTGTGTCATCTCATGCATCCAACCCCAGAAAGCTGTTCTCAACTTTTAACTCCCTTCTACGTCCGCCTGCATCCCCGCCCACTACCAACCTCACTGCTCAGATTATTGCTGATCACTTCAAAATTAAAATTGACACCATTAGAAAAGAGATCTGCACCTCACACCCTTCAAACCCAGCAATCCTACCCACCCCTTCTATTAACAATACTCTATGCTACTTCCCACCTGTAACAGAGGAAGAAGTCTCTGTCCTCCTATCCTTGGCTCATCTCACAACCTGCCCACTTGACCCTATTCCTTCACAACTTCTTCCCCTCTCTCTGCTTCACTAACCCCTACCCTATCTCAGCTCTTTAACCAATCTCTCACCACTGGCACATTTCTGGATACATTAAAGCATGCGTCAATCATACCAATCCTTAAAAAGCCCTCCCTTGACCCCTCCACCCCTTCTAACTATCGACCAGTCTCCTTACTTCCCTTTGCTTAAAAGTAACAAATGACCTGTTATCAGCTAAAGCAAAAGGCCACTTCTTGACCTATCTGCTGCTTTTGACACAGTCGACCATCCTCTCCTCCTAAAAATACTACATTAATTTGACATCCGAGACACAGCCCTCTCCTGGATTTGCCTCATATCTCTCAAACTGCTCATTTTGAGTTTTCCTTTAACAACAATGAGATCCTATGCCTCTCTCAGTTGGAGTACCGCAAGGCTCTGTCTTGGGTCCCTTGATTTTCTCTCTCCATACATCTTCCCTTGGAAAACTTATAGCCTCCTTTGGATTCCAGTACCACTTATATGCTGATGATACCCAAATCTATCTTTCCTCTCCTGATATCTCTCCCTCTTTACTCAACCAGATTTCCAACTGCCTCTCAGCAATTTACTCTTGGATGTATTTATACTACCTCCAACTCAATCTGTCCAAAACTGAGTTGCTTCTTATACCCCACTCTTCGAGACATCCCACACCTGACATTTCTCTAACAGTTGGAGACTCTATTCTCAACACCTCACCCCAGGTTCGCTGTCTTGGGGTCAAACTAGACTCAAAGCTCACATTCAATCCACATATACAAGCGCTTACCAAATCCTGTTGTTTACACCTATGCAACATTTCCAGAATTCATCCCTTCCTTACTCAAAAAATTACAAAAGTACTTATTCATTCCCTCATTTTGTCATGCATTGATTATTGCAACCTACTCCTAAATGGCCTTCCAAAACACTGCCTCTTCTCCCTCCAATCTATTATAAATGCTTCTGCTAGACTCATCCACCTAAGTCCGATCTACATCAGCGACTCCGCTATGCCAGTCTCTACACTGGATCCCCATATACTCCAGAATACAGTTTAAAGTATTAACCCTAACTTACAAAGCACTAAACAGTCTAACTCCCAACTATATTTCCTCTCTTATCGTGAAATATTCCCCATCCCGTCCTCTTCGATCAACCTCTGACCTAGTCTCTCCACTCCTGTTATCTCTACGTCCCACACCCGCCTCCAAGTCTTCGCACGTGCTGCTCCTGTCCTCTGGAACTCTCTACCCCGCTCCATAAGACTGTCTCCAACCTTGTATAGCTTCAGACGCTCCTTGAAAACCCACCTATTCAGAGAGGCATAGCATATCTCCTTCATCCCTCATCCGAACCGAACTAATACATGAACTGCCTGACTCACTACTGCAACCACAACCTTGTGTCTCTGCACCTTAAACCTGTAGACTGTGAGCTCTCCGGAGCAGGGCCCTCTTCCTTCTATACTAGAGTTGTTTAGTTTTATGTTTTGTATTTTTAGCAAAAAATGTTGTCATTGTATACCCCTATCAGTGTACCCAGCGCTATGGAATTTGGCGGCGCTATACAAATAAATGATAATAATAATATTATATTATATATATCTATTAAATATTATAATTGTTGCTAAGTGGAAACTTTCCCACCTAGCTGTGTTACCACCCCTATATATTATTAAGAATGAATTAATGTCATGCAATGATTTCTAATATAAAGCCATTGTGAATCTTAACATTATGCTATCATTTGGAAAATATAGCTGTGTTTCAAATAAAATAAAATAAAAATTTAAATATATTATTTATATATTCTTTTTATGAAATATTTATATTAATGTTTATTCATTAACAATGCAAGCATTTTAAACATAACACACTCTCATACTGTAAATTAAAAAATATATATTTTAACCTAGTGCTCTGTAAATATTATTTACCACAACAAGGCATTATAAATTAAAATGTAGATTGAATACCTTTTTTCTTTTTTTTTTGTAAAGACTAAAACAGGGAAGAGATGGCTAATAGAGTAGGATTTTAAGTGACTTGCAAGAGGTGATTTCTGAATGACAGAACGTTTTCTACCATTAAAAATATATATTAACCAGAATCGTCTCCAGGATCCATATATAGGAAGACATACAGAGTCCCATAGCCAAATTAGAGGGGCAATATTACTAATAACCTACTAATGAAATAATTCAACTATATATGTACATGAATGTGTACTGCATGCGTGTGTATATATATATATATATATATATATATATGTATATATATATATTTGCATACAGAGAGAGAAGCGCTCTAACAGGAACGAACAACAGCTCATCAGCTAGTTCTCTGGCGATTTACCACCTGGAGCAGCCTCTTTTAGAACAGTGTGCCTTTCACATTGGAAAACTATCCTGAAGCATATCAGACTGATCCCACCAGTTAAGGTCAGTCCAGCCCCGAAATACCAGGCAATTCTCCTTTGAACAAGGAACATGACAACCCCAGACGATCGTTTCGGACTATTGGGCCTCATCGGTGAGGTGCAGCCACATTCCTCTAAGCAAGCACTGGCCAAGGAGTCCATATCTGGTTGCCCCTAACACCCATAGGGAGACTTCCCCAGGGTCATAATTAATTTGTATACAGAGAGAGAAGCGCTCTAACAGGAACGAACAACAGCTCATCAGCTAGTTCTCTGGCGATTTACCACCTGGAGCAGCCTCTTTTAGACCAGTGTGCCTTTCACATTGGAAAACTATCCTGAAGCATATCAGTCTGATCCCACCAGTTAAGGTCAGTCCAGCCCCGAAATACCAGGCAATTCTCCTTTGAACAAGGAACATGACAACCCCAGACGATCGTTTCAGCCGATTGGGCCTCATCGGTGAGGTGCAGCCACATTCCTCTAAGCAAGCACTGGCCAAGGAGTCCATATCTGGTTGCCCCTAACACCCATAGGGAGACTTCCCCAGGGTCATAATTAATTTGCATACAGAGAGAGAGAAGCGCTCTAACAGGAATGAACAACAGCTCATCAGCTAGTTCTCTGACGATTTACCACCTGGAGCAGCCTCTTTTAGACCAGTGTTCCTTTCACATTAGAAAACTATCCTGAAGCATATCAGTCTGATCACACCAATTAAGGTCAGTCCAGCCCTGAAATACCAGGCAATTCTCCTTTGAACAAGGAACATGACAACCCCAGACAATCGTTTCGGCCTATTGGGCCTCATCGGTGAGGTGCAGCCACATTCCTCTAAGCAAGCACTGGCCAAGGAGTCCATATCTGGTTGCCCCTAACACCCATAGGGAGACTTCCCCAGGGTCATAATTAATTTGCATACAGAGAGAGAAGCGCTCTAACAGGAACGAACAACAGCTCATCAGCTAGTTCTCTGGCGATTTACCACCTGGAGCAGCCTCTTTTAGACCAGTGTGCCTTTCACATTGGAAAACTTTCCTGAAGCATATCAGTCTGATCCCGCCAGTTAAGGTCAGTCCAGCCCCGAAATACCAGGCAATTCTCCTTTGAACAAGGAACATGACAACCCCAGACGATCGTTTCGGCCTATTGGGCCTCATCGGTGAGGTGCAGCCACATTCCTCTAAGCAAGCACTGGCCAAGGAGTCCATATCTGGTTGCCCCTAACACCCATAGGGAGACTTCCCCAGGGTCATAATTAATTTGCATACAGAGAGAGAAGCGATCTAACAGGCTAACAGCGCTTCTCTCTCTGTATGCATATATATATATTTATATATATATATATATATATATATATATATATATATATATATATATATATATATATATATATATATGTATATATATATATATCAAGGAGGTATAGTGTATGCTTTGTCACCACCATCCTGCCCCTGCCAGGGTTCTGTAACAAGGAATGTAACAAACAGTAGAAAAGCACTCACTGGACTTTTGACATCAGTGTTAATCCTTTATTGTATTGTGACATTTCGGGACCACAAACATCCTTTCTTCTGGCAAAAAAGAAAAAAGAAAGAAAAAAAAAGGAAGAAGGAGCATTTGTGGTCCCGAAACATCAGAATACAATAAAAGATTAACACTGATGTCAAAAGTTGAGTGAGTGCTTTTCTAAGAAGAGTGGATGGAAACTTTGCCAGAATAGAGTGTTGCTAGAACCGATTAGTAAATCTAGACATTCTAGATAAAAATACCAACACATATAGGAACCTATGTGTTGGTTTAAATATTCGAATATGTGGTGCAGACCCATTAAAGGGACATAATACTCATATGCTAAATCACTTGAAACTGATGCAGTATAACTGTAAAAAGCTGACAGGAAAATATCACCTGGGCATCTGTATGTAAAAAAGGAAGATATTTTACGTCACAATTTCCTCAGCTCAGCAGAGTAAGTTCTGTGTAAAAAGTTATAATTCAGCTGTTGCCCAGCTGCAGGTAAAAAAAAAAAAGAAGAAGAAATGAACAGCAGCCAATCAGCATCAACAGTGCTGAGGTCATGAACTCTTTTACTGTGATCTCATGAGATTTCACTTAACTCTCATGAGATTTCATTGTAAACTTCCTTACACTGAATAGGGAAATAAGATGAGTGTGAACGAAAGCTCGCTCCTTCGGCTGTCCCGGGACAGACATACTGATTTGCTGCTTAGAAGTCCTTTACAATGGGATGTGGCTACTGAGAAACTTTTGAGGTAAAATATCTTTCTTTTTTACATAGAGATGTTCAGGTGATATTTTCCAGTCAGCTTTTTACAGCTATACTGCATCACTTTCAAGTGTTTAAACATTTAGGTATTATGGCCCTTTAAGTAATTTTTAAACAATGAAAAAAAGGGAGATATAGTGAAATGTAATAATGTCACTATCAAAGACTGGGAATTCAGCACTCTTTTTAGAAAATATAAAATGGCAAGACTCTCAAAACTTTGTATCAAAGTTAAGTTTATTTACACATTGTGTCGAGCACAGGCCCGTCAAACTGACAGAATCCAGTTACATTGGATAAAATAAATGTTGTGGTTTAAAATGCAGAGAGAACAAACCAAAATATACTCACATATATTTAAAAATGCTAGGACCGGTCCCAGTGAAATAACATGCAGATTGTATGATCTAAATTAAGGTGATTCCTCCCTAAAGAGCAAAACACAATAGCTATTTTAGTAGCAGTGATACAACTGAATATGGCACAGATCAAAACCACCTAGACAAATTCTCAGACCTATTTAGGTTTTAATAAAACTTGAGATAAATAAGGTCTAAAAAGATCTGTGCATAGTCACTTGCCATACACAGTGACACAATATATATATATATATATATATATATATATATATATATATATATATATATATATTGTATTGTTTACCAGCACATATTCTCTAGGTAAATTATATGGGTAATCATGCATACACAAATAACAATACCACCATACTTTTAAGGCAGAGTTACAATAAAGTTATACCATCAAAACCAAAGGGCTAGACAAGTTAAGTTTCAGAGACTTCCAGTCTATTATGGACTGTTTAGACAGATAGTCCTTTCGTTGGTGTCAAACTTCCAGAAAACCTTTTTAAATGTCCCACAAGGTACAAAAGGAACTAAGAAAGTAAGGACATTCATAAAGCCATGCAGAAAATAGCAGTATATGCCAGAGGGTATCAAGCAAAGCACGTGAAGCATGGTAGTTAGTAGTGTGACAAAACAAAGCAAAACAAATATGCAGGAGGATACCTCTTTAGTGATTCCATACCCCTCTGTAAACTCCACCTGTTTGCTGTACGCATTATGATTTCTCAAAACATCCGTGCTTCTCCGTATGTGGTCACTCCTTTCAACAAATTGCCTCACAGGCTTGATGTTAGATCCACTATGCAGACCAATTGCAATATGCCGTTATCCTCAGAGATCTTTACCTTGCTCGGGCTTGTTTTAGGTTACAGCATATTCTGTCAAATCCTCTGACAAACAAACAAACCAGCATGTCAGGTCACATGGGTCAGTCAGCCAATAGACAACACGAGTTTCACCCCCTCGTCACAAGAGAGATGGGACTTCCTCAGGGCTTAATGATATGACATATTCTGTGCAGTCTTTTAAAGCCACACAAACTCCGCCCATAGTAGGAGGCGAAGTTTCAATATAAACTCAAACTAACTGATATAGATACTTATTCTAAGTGACATATACAGTTATTTATACATATGATTACCACAATCCAGGTAAGAAGCTTATTTTTAATGAGTCACAATCAATTTTGGCCTTGAATTTGAAACAGATTATAAGGCAATTATAATGATAACGTCATAAGAAGCTAGCCATATCAAGCCTCTCATTCATACCTTTTAGTCCAATGGTAGAGAGGATATAAATCCACCTGCACTCCTTTTGAAGGAGAACCTTTTCATTATCCCCACCTCTGCCATTGGTGATACCTCTATCTATGCCAGTAACTCTCATACAGTCAGGGATGCTGTTGTGGAAACTTTCAAAATGACTTGCAACACTGCTATTTTGAGCCTTGTTTTTAATGTCATCCCTATGTTCAAGAATTATATCTTTCAGAAGTCTTTTTGTCGTCCCAACTTAACAACTAGGGCAATTGCAACTGAGAAGATAAACACTACTCCTTCAGTGTTACAATTGAAGAAGTTTCTTAGCCTGTAAATCCTCTCAGTACAGACAGAAATTTTTTTTCACAAGCTACACACTTCTTACATTGGAAATTGCCCACTATCTTTTGGTTGAGAAGCCAATTCTTCTGTGGAGTGACAAAATTTGCTTCTAGCCAATTTATCCTTTAGGTTTGGAGCCCTTTTGGCTGTCAGGCTTGGAACAGTGCCTGACAGCCAAAAGGGCTCCAAACCTAAAGGATAAATTGGCTAGAAGCAAATTTGTCACTCCACAGAAGCTACACTTTCGTTACTTAATAGAATATCCCAGTTCTTCTTTAGGATATTTCTTAACCCATTCCAGTGGCAGTTAAATTTTGTCACTAATCTAATGCCACTTGTTTTATCTTTTTCTTTTGGGAAGAGGGGTGTTTCCCTATCTTTTTATTGTGCCTCATTACTTGCATTAGTTAAGATGCGCTTTGAATAGCCTCTAGTTTTGAATCTATTCTTCATTTGTGCTGCATGTTCATCATATTTCGATTTGATTAACAATTCCTGCGTAGACGTAGGATGCTATTTGTTGCAGTCACTTTACGAAAATTTTCAGTCACTAGAATGTCATTTTCCACTTTGATATTTACATCTAGAGATCAGTTTTACTGTAGTTTAGGGTGAGAACAATGTTTCTATCATTTTTATTCAAATCTACCACAAAACTTACTAATTCTGCTTGGGTACCTTCCCAGATGATAAATATATCATCCACATAATGGAGCCATAAGTGGACATGCCCATTGAATGATCTCTTTTGGTAGACCTCTTCCATTTCCCAAGCTCCTAAGTGGAGACAGGCATAGTGTCAGGACTCATTTTCATTTCTTTAAGTTAAATCTTCTCTCTTACCTTGGAGACATCACTCTCTTACTTTCCCTTTAAATAGAGTACACACCCACTACCAGGTGCTTAGTATTGATTTGTGCTTGCTGAAACACTTGTCTGTTCCTGAGCTCTCCTAAAACGGATTACAAATAACTTTACTATCAGATTTCCTAATAAATCTGTCTAGGTCTCTACAAGTTTACTTTTGCAGATTCTCCTATGTTTCCAGATGGGTGCATTTATTTACTTACTCAAAGCAGAAGCCTAAACATTCATTTTCAGCCTTTTCAGCACTGTAGATTGTTATACAGCAGCTCCTGTCAGCTCAGCTCAGCTGAGTATCACATCCTCTCTTTCTCAGAAGCACTGCAGCTCCTCATCTACAAATACTAAGGTACTCTAGTACTATTTACATCTGCTAAGTCTGTATATCTAGGAATTTCATGAATCCTATTGACTGTTTTGATACTTTGCTCTGTTTATGTAATACTTTATTTATATCTGAAATCGGATCTTGGCTCCTCCCACTCCAGGACAAACCTGTTTGTTTTTACTTACCTTACTTCAAGTTCATTTCAACTTATGTCTGCTCATAGTTGCTCTTACTCACTGAAACAGTTACTATCACATGTCATATTCAGACTTTTTGCTATCACATATGCTTTGCATTGATTACTTTCTATACAGCTCTCCTAAGGGGTTAATCAGAGATTCATACTTGAATTCAACTGAACTTAATTTAAATGCATCTGCTATTATAAGACTCTCAATGATTGAGAACTCAAATATATATAAATAATATTCTAATCACTATACAATGATACTTACTTATTGTAGTATTTATCTAAGCAAATAGTGATACAACCTGTCATTTAAAGAGATACCGCTCCTAAACAAATCTGCAGTTGTATTCCTTTTAATCAAACCTCACATAATACTAAGCCATAAAAAAAATGGAAACAGCAGATTTGCAACAGGTTGTTCACAACTTATCACAAAAGGTTGACCAATTAGCACAAGGTTTAAGAGATTTACAGGTTGAAAATCAAACACTCAGGAATGTAATAAAGGATTCTATAGCCTTAAAGTCTAACCAAGCTGAATTTACTCCTGAACCCCAAATATCTCTTCCAGAGACATTCTCTAGGAATAGGACAATTTAAAAATGCTTGTCATCTTTTGTTCACTTTGAGACCAAGAACATATCCAACAGAGAGGGTAAAAGTATTAACTGGGCTGATTATTTATATGAGGCCGAAGACCCCTCACTAGGTTCACTGACTAGAGGATTTTTTCTCTGCAATGGATGATCTATATCAAGACATAAGTACACAACTTACAGCGGAAACTACCATGAGAAACCTAAAACAGGGAAAAAGGCACGTGGAAGAATATATAACAAAATTCAAGCAATGTGCCATTGACTCTCAGTGGAATCCAATCGCCTTAAGAAACCAATTTAGGTTGGGTCTAGCAGAAAATATTAAGGACGAATTAGCTAGAACTGAATTACCAAAAACATTGGAATCTCTTATGAAATTAGTCACACAAAATGACCGGAGGCTCCGTGAGAGGAGATCAGAACGGTTTAGATCTGAGGTATCATACAAGAATCAAACTGGCAGTTATTTACCTCTTCCCCATACATCTTCAAAACAACCACTAGCATATGTACCAATGGAGATTGGAGTTATCAGAGGTCCCCTCTCACATGAAGAAAGGATACGAAGGAAAAACAATTCTCTCTGTATGTATTGTGCCAGTTCCAGTCATGCAGTCAAGGACTGTCTTATACTACTAAAAACAAAAAGAAGTAAGGCCATTTCTATACATACTTCTCAAGTTATTGATAAAAAATTATCTTACTGTTCCTTCTCACTTTATTTACAGTGGGACCAAAGCCACCTGAAGTCTCAGGCTATAATTGATTCTGGTGCCTCTGGAAACTTCATTGATCTTACCCTTGTAAAAAGAAACAAAATCCCCTTGGTTAAAAAACAAAACCCTTTGTCCGTCAGAGTTATTGATGGGTCAAGCATCACCACAGGACCAATCACCCATCATACTATACCAATACTTATTAAAACCATATCTGGACATACTGAATTTCCAACTTTTGATGTATTACTGTCTCCAATATTCCCTATAGTTCTAGATTTGCAATGGCTCCAATTACATCAGCCACTTATAAACTGGTCAACTCTTTATGTAACTTTAAATTCTGCATATTGTGTCAAAACATGTTTCCAACATCATATGCTTTTGCAAACAGTAAAAGATGATCAGTTTCTTCCAGATGAATATGCAGACTTCACAGATGTCTTCAGCAAAAAACAGGCAGAAAGTCTTCCACCCTATCGCATATATGATTGCCCAATTGACTTACAGCCTGGTGCAACAGTCCCTTATGGGCACCTTTATCCTCTTAGTCAGTCTGAACTAGAACACTTAAAGCAGTATTTAGAAGAAAATCTATGAAAAGGCTTTATTAGACCATCTTCATCACCAGCCAGAGCTGGAATGTTTTTTGTGAAGAATAAGGACACCACTCTCAGACCAATCATAGATTACCGTGAGCTCAACAAGAGAACTATTAAAAAAATAGATATCCCTTGCCTTTGATTCCAGAGCTCAAAGAACGACTACATCATGCCACCATCTTCACCAAACTTGACTTAAGGGGAGCCTATAATTTAATACGAGAGGGAGATGAGTGGTTAACCGCCTTCAGGACCAGATACGGACTTTACGAATATCTGGTTATGCCCTTTGGATTGTGCAACCCACCTGCCACTTTCCAAAACTTTATCAATTATGTTTTTCGTGATCAACTTGATGTCTGTATGGTTATATATCTCAATGACATTCTTATTTATTCCGACAACATACAAGATCACATCAAACACATTCACTGGGTGTTATCCAGGCTTCGTACCCATAGCTTGTATGCAAAACCAGAGAAATGTGTTTTCCACACAAAGAAAATTTCTTTTCTTGGTTATACCATATCTCCCTCTAGCATTACAATGCAAGATAATAAAGTTGACACCATAAAAGAATGGAATATCCCGAGCAACAAGAAGGAATTACAACGTTTCTTAGGCTTTTCTAATTACTACTGAAAATTTATCAAGGGTTTTTCTAAAATTGTCAAACCACTCACCAGATTAACTAGGACTACTACTCCTTATCATTGGACCCCAGAAGCAACTCACGTATTTGAGCAGTTAAAAACCTGTTTTACTACTGCACCCATACTAAAATTCCCAGACCCAAAACTCCAGTACATTTTAGAAGTTGATTCTTCAGACTATGCCATAGGAGCAGTGTTATCACAAAGGAGATCCCTGACAGAACCTTTACATCCTGTCGCATATTATTCAACTATGATGAATACCGCTGAGATGAACTATGCAATTGGGGATAAAGAGCTCTTAGCCATAAGAAAATTTCTTGAACACTGGAGACATTTACTGGAGGGTACTGAATTGCCTATAATAATCTATACTGATCACAGGAATCTCCAGTTTCTTCAAACCAACAAAACCCTTTCTTCCCGTCAAGTGCATTGGAGTTTGTATTTCTCAAGATTCAATTTCAATATTATTTATTGACCAGCTTCAAAAAATGGAAAAGCTGATGCCCTTTCCAGGAAAGATTTGAAACCTAAATTACCACCAGACGTAACTTCCATCATTCCTGCTGAAAGGTTTATTGGACTCTCATGCCAATTTATCAGAGAATTAAAGACCAACTTGAATAATGATCAGAACTTACCACATTCTTCTGTAGTAAAAGATGCAGATGGACTTTATTATTTCGGAAAAAAAATTATATATACCACCTGAATCAAGAACAAAACTTTTAGAAGATTATCATGATTCTCCAATGTCTGGACATCCAGGAATTCACCGAACCCATGAACAACTCTCAAGAGAGTTTTGGTGGCCTAAGATGAAGAAAACAATTCAAGACTATATACAATCACGTGTTATCTGTACAACATCAAAATCTGAAAAAAGGCCAGCATATGGATTACTAATGCCCTTACCTATCCCAAACAAACCTTGGCAACATGTTGCCATGGATTTCATAGTAGAACTACCAAACTCTAAAAATCATAATACCATTCTTGTAGTAATTGACATATTCACTAAGATGGCTCATTGCATTGCTTACCACAAACTCCCCACTTCAGCTGAAACTGCAGCTCTCTTCTTGAAACATATAGTTCGCTTACATGGTATACCTCCTATACTCACCACGGACAGAGGTACTCAGTTTATCTCACGATTTTGGACGAATGTATGCAAGAACACACAAATAAATCAACGCTTTTCTACCTCATTTCACCCACAAACTAACGGTCAAGCAGAAAGACTTAATCAATGGTTGGAACAGTATCTTAGATGCTACTGCTCTTATCATCAAGAAGATTGGACACAGTTCCTACACATGGCCGAATATGCTTATAACAATTCAGTGAATTCATCTACCAAAATGACACCTGTCTACGCAAATTACAGATATCACCCTACCTTTAACTTGTCACCCTCTAATACCACGGATTCACCATTAGTAGATGAAATCACCAATTCTCTACTAGATAACTTCAAGGTGATACAAAGGAATATTGAGGATGCCCAAGTTTCTCAAAAACATTATTACGATCTCCGGAGGAGAGTTCCGCCTAACTACAAACGAGATAAAGTTTGGCTTTCCACTAAAAATCTTAGACTCCAAATACCTTCGAAGAAGCTAGCAAGGCTTTTCAATATCAAAAAAGCCAGCATGGAAAAATATTTTTAATATATTACAGATTTTTTATATGCACGATGATTCACTGTTCACAGTACTAGCCCTTTAAGAAATCAAACAACTAGCAAACTGCTCACATGTGCTGTACACAGTATGACAGTGCTGTACACAATATTACAGTGCTGTACACAGTATGACAGTGCTGTAGAAAGTATAACAGTGCTGTACTATAAATGTATAGATAGAACAGCACTATCTGTATCCAGTGCTCGTGAAGACAGGTGAGCTGCCCATTCACCCAAAGGTAATCCAATATGTATAAATGTCCACAGCACTTAAAGGTATCAATTTCTTTATTTAGGACATCAAAATAACATGTCCTAAATAAAGAAATTGATACCTTTAAAGTGAATGTAAATTTTCCTGTTGTTATTAATAAATATTTATTCATCCTAGCTGTATTAGCAAAATCGCATTGTTTTTTTATTAAAAAATTTAAAATCTACGATTATATGCAAGTTTTTTACTTATCTCTGTTTGTGCTTTCAGCTCCTCCCATCCATTACTTCCCTGTTTCCTTCCTCATAACATCTAGAGCGGTCCCACCCGCTCTATGACATTTAGCAATGCTCGTTCACGGTGTCTTAATCTTGTGCACATGCGTTTAACTTTCAGTGACTGATTTGCGCATGCGTTTGTGAACCTCATTGCGATCGCGATCGTAGTAATCTAACTAGTCCGAGTCAATAGAGTAGTGTTGTGGCTCCTGGCTTTTTATGTGCATGCGAACAGCGTGAACGCGCAGCGCTTCGATATCCAGCTGTTTGTTTTACGCATGCGCATAGAAAATACGCATGCGCACAAAGAAAAAATTACGTTTGAGAAAAGGGGCTGGACGCCACGGGGTAATGACGATTATTAGTTGTGTTAAGTGTCAATCAAATTACAAAAAGTGGAACAAAATGGCGGGCGGAGGGAGAGAGCGAGACGAAGATAACTAGATAAGTCTAATAATAGATCTAATGTTATTTATTTAAAAAAATGATGACTTAAACTTATGCTATTTTTGGTTGCTATCTGTGACTTTACATCCACTTTAAGGAGCTGTGGACATTTATACATTTTGGAGTGCTGTACTATAAATGCAGCTGGCAAAAACTCTTTTGCAAATTCTTTTGTTTTCAGCTATGAAGTAGGGATGTGCATTCAGCTATTTTGGGCCAATCCGAATGCTGAATATAGCAGCCACAAACCACATTCAGCAGTTTTCAAAGCTAGATTTATTCTTGTGAAAGTGCAACACACTAAGATCTGGATTAAAAGCCTGTGGAACAACTTCCTCAATAGTGGTCACATGATCCCTTGGAACAGGTGCTAATTATATTTGTCAGAGTCATTTTGCGTATATCTTTTTCAACTTGTCTTACAAATATATTTACCGCTGGAATTGTGGAGAGTTGTGGCATAAATTTGGACCTAGGTCTAAAGTCAGATCTAGATTTTATTTGGGACAGTGGAGAAGATTCAGTGGTTTCAACTGGAGAGGGCTGAAGTAGTTCCTCTAGATCTTGCAAAGCCAATCTGTCATCTTTATCCAAGGCCAGGTCATCAATAAGATTTTTTCTTTTTCCTTTGAATATTTGAGATAAAACGACACGTCTTGCAAAGCCGTGAAGATCTTTTACAAATTCAAACTTTTTCAAACCCATTTGTAGGGCAGAAGGAAAGGCCCATTTTAAGGACGCTTATATGAGCCTGGTTTAATTTAAAGGATGACAGATTGATTATTTGCAGGTGGAATCCCCTCTGTCCCCGGAATCTCCAGGGGTGTCCCCTCTGTCCTCTCTCCTGACTGAAATCTCTCTGACGGTTCTGTCTGAAGTGATATCTCCTCCCTTACGGAGTTGGTATTCCCTCCTCCTGTGTCTTTTCCTGCCCCCTCTCTTCCTGTTGTTCCATACGTGTGTGTGTCTATATAGATAGATAGATAGATAGATAGATAGATAGATAGATAGATAGATAGATAGATAGATAGATAGATAGATAGATAGATAGATGATAGATAGATAGATAGATAGATAGATAGATAGATAGATAGATAGATAGATAGATGGTGTCAGGAATTACCTTAAGCTGTCAGGAATCCACTTGACTCCTCCCACTAATCCTTTATAAGGATCCGCACAGCTGCAGACAAGTGCTTAGTAATTTGTTAGTTTGCTCTAACTGTGAGCTGAGCCAGATCGAGTTCCAGTGATTTCCTACAAGTGGTGCAATTACTTTTATCTGTTTGCAAATAATCTAAAGCCTAAATCAGCTTCCTGTGTTAAAGACTCCTGATCCTGTCAGACGCTACCTAATTCAAGAACAACGCTGCCTACTCCACTGCAAAACTTAAAGGGACAGTATACACTCATTTTCAGATAAGTGCATGTAATAAACACTACTATAAATAATAAGATGCACAGATACTGATATAAAAATCCAGTATAAAACTGTTTAAAAACTTACTTAGAAGCTGTCAGTTTGGCTCTGTTGAAAAGGTAGCTGGAAAGCCCACTGCAAGTGGCAAATAAGACATTCCCCCCTCCCCCTTCTTTTGCATATGAAAAGACCCTTTAAACAAACAGGAGCAAGCTGCAGAAGGTAGCTGACGGTATTCACATAAAACTTTGGGGCTTGGTTAGGAGTCTGAAAATCAGAGCAATGTTATTTAAAAATAAGCAAAACTATACATTTATTTTTTTTAAAAACTTTATGGGCTATATAAATAGATCATCTACAAAACATTTATGCAAAGAAAAAATGAGTTTATAATGTCCCTTTAAGACAGTGTACTCTCACACAAGCTTTCCCCTCTTCTAAGCACAACTGCTGTTTTCGGACCGGAGCGGTCTCACTAACCACAGATCAGGAGCTGGACGCTAGTAGGTCACATGACTGCAGTTTCAGTGTAACAGCTGTAGCGATAGTCAGAACAGGCATGGAAACTGAACGCACTGACTTTGCTGCTCAAGTTGCCTTTCTTCTACGCTGTACAGGATCAAAGAATCCTTAAGGAGTTAACCCATTCACCTCACCCCATACTGTTAACTGCCAGTATTCATTTAAGGAATCACCTGATTGGTTACTTACCGTTCTCACCTCATAGTCGACACCAAAGTACAGCTCTCTTCATAGAAACCTTAAAGAGACAACACCACATAACAATTATTAACTGCTAGGCTGGTGTTAAATCTACTCCTGATTAAATCACTGGACACCAATGTGTATTTCTCAATTCCTAGAGATACAGAGGTAAAAGAGATACAAATTCACTCACTCTTATTGAGAATTTAGCAGATCTGCAGCTGAGGTTCATTCCTTGCAATTACCCTTACAGATAGATAGGTATATAGATAGATATATGTATATATATGTATATATATATATATATATATATATATATATATATATATATATATATATATATATATATATATATATATAAATTAATGTAAGTCAATAAGAGGTTAATGAGGTTCCAGACCCTCTCAAAATTGAAATTAGTAATGTGATACTATATTATATTATATCGTATAACAATATATATTATATGTGATGATGTAATATTATATAATATGTAAAGCCCTGAAATGTATGTACCTAAACAGCAATATAAAACATGTTTTTATGCATGTTTTTATCTGTCAGTGTGCAGTCTTTTTAGTTTTCTTTGCTGCATATAAATAGGACATTTAAAAAAAAATAATGTTTTAACATGCAAAAGACATACACTTCAAGTTAGCTTCAATATCAAAAAAGCCAGCATGGAAAAATATTTTTAATATATTACAGCTTTTTTATATGCACGATGATTCACTGTTCACAGTACTAGCCCTTTAAGAAATCAAACAACTAGCAAACTGCTCACATGTGCTGTACACAGTATGACAGTGCTGTACATAATATGACAGTGCTGTACACAGTATGACAGTGCTGTACACAGTATGACAGTGCTGTACTATAAATGTATAAGAACAGCACTATCTGTATCCAGTGCTCGTGAAGACAGGTGAGCTGCCCATTCACCCAAAGGTAATCCAAAATGTATAAATGTCCTCCACAGCACTTAAAGGTATCAATTTCTTTATTTAGGACATCAAAATAACATGTCTTAAATAAAGACATTGATACCTTTAAGTGCTGTGGACATTTATACATTTTGGAGTGCTGTACTATAAATGCAGCTGGCAAAAACTCTTTTGCAAATTCTTTTGTTTTCAGCTATGACGTAGGGATGTGCATTCAGCTATTTTGGGCCAATCCGAATGCTGAATATAGCAGCCACAAACCACATTCAGCAGTTTTCAGAGCCAGATTTATTCTTGTGAAAGTGCAACACACTAAGATCTGGATTAAAAGCCTGTGGAACAACTTCCTCAATAGTGGTCTCATGATCCCTTGGAACAGGTGCTATTGTGAAATGTGAGTGTGTGTATATATACAGTATATATATATTAACATAAAGTGGACTAGTAACTTTCTACCTGACTGGTGATCTATATATTTTTCATCTACAGGGGAAGGTAGCGTTTTAACGAGGAAGTTGGGACAATTAAAAACAAATTGAAGGGCTGCTCTGTTGCCACACACACACACACACTCCAAGCATTTTGTTTAACAACCCTGATTTATATCTGCTTTCTCTCAGCATTAACTCACTCTGGTCTTTTGGTGCCAGAGCACTTCTTATACCTTAGGTTCCTGTTTTTCTTTCTCACATGCCATGTCTGTCTCCCTTCCATAACTTCTGTAAATCTTTTGCTTGCCCTTGTCTTTTTCCTTTTGCCTTACCTTTGGTATCTTGGTGACCAGTCTATCAGACGTCTCTCATATTCTCCTTCCTTGACTCTCTATTACCCTTTTTTTCTTTCTCCTCCATGTTCTACTTGGATCACTGTACCTTTGTCTGAGAGTGTTTATCTTGCTGGTGTATCTTTCTTTCACAGTCATCCTTTGTGTCCTTCCTGTCTTCTCTCATAGCTGAAAGGGGTACAAGGGGTGTGGTCAGTATTTGACCTACAGCTCCAGTGGGCATGTCCACACTTATACATTAGGATATTTCTGTAAATTTCTCTCTATATTGAGTGAAAGTGTTTGAGATTTTGGAAGGAGACTATTCATCAAATTGTGTCTCCCCACTATCACTTCACTATATGATCCCATATTTTGAGATGTCCCTCTCCCCTTAATATAAATGTAAGTAAACTAATATTTTGCAGAGACTGTGTGGTATAGAACAGCATCAAACAGTGATGGGGGCACATAAATTCTCCGAAAAGCTTAACTCTGATTATCGTCTATTTACATTCAAAAGATGCATTTGTTTAAATACATTTTGTTCCCCCAATAGTGATATCTTAATTCATTTTCTCTAGAAGCACACAAACCAAATGTATGTATTCTTCTTACAAATTAGGAAAAGGTTACGTAATAGATAATGAACTCACTCTGTCACATTATATATATATATATATATATATATATATATATATATATATATATATATATATATATATATATAGTGGATATAAAAAAGTCTACACACCCCTGTTTAAATGTCAGGTTTCTGTGATGTAAAAAAATGAGACGAAGATAATTAATTTCAGAACTTTTTCCACCTTTAATGTGACCTATAAACTGTACAACTTGATTGAAAAACAAACTGAAACTTCTAGGTGGAGGGAAGTAAAAATAAAAAACTAAAATAATATGGTTGCATAAGTGTGCACTTATAACTGGGGATGTAACTGTGTTTAGAATTGAGCAATCACATTCAAAATCATGTTAAATAGGAGTCAGTACACACCTGCCATCATTTAAAATGCCTCTGATTAACCCAAAATAAAGTTCAGCTGTTCTAGTAGGTCTTTCCTGACATTTTCTTAGTCGCAACCTACAGCAAAAGCTATGGTTCGTAGAGAGCTTCCAAAGCATCAAAGGGATCTCATTGTTAAAAGTTATTAGTCAGGAGAACGGTATAAAAGAATTTCCAAGGCATTAGATATACCATGGAACACAGTGAAGACAGTCATCATCAAGTGGAGAAAATATGGCGCAACAGTGAACTGGACGTCCCTCCAAAATTGATGAAAAGACGAGAAGAAAACTGGTCTGGGAGGCTGTCAAGAGGCCTACAGCACCATTAAAGGAGCTGCAGGAATATCTGGCAAGTACTGGTTGTGTGGTGCATGTGACAACAATTACCCGTATTCTTTGTATGTCTGGGCTATGGGGTAGAGTGGCAAGACGAAAGCCTTTTCTTATGAAAAAAAACATCCAAGCCCAGCTAAATTTTGCAAAAACACATCTGAAGTCTCCCAAAAGCATGTCGCAAAAGGTCTTCTGGTTTGATGAAACCAAGATTAAACTTTTTGGCCATAATTCCAAAAGATTTGTTTGGCGCAAAAACAACACTGCATATAACCAAAAGAACACCATACCCAGAGTGAAGCATTTTGGTGGCAGCATCATGCTTTGGGTCTGTTTTTGTTCAGTTGGAACTGGGGCCTTAGTCAAGGTAGAGGGAATTATGAACAAATCCAAATACCAGACAATATTGGCACAAAACCTTCAGGCTTCTGCTAGAAAGTTGAACATGAAGAGGAACTTCATCTTTCAGCATGACAACGCCCCAAAGCATACATCCAAATCAACAAAAGAATGGCTTCACCAGAAGAAGATTAAAGTTTTGGAATGGCCCAGTCAGAGCCCAGACCTGAATCCAATCGAAAATCTGTGGGGTGATCTTAAGTGGGCTGTGCGCAAGAGATGCCCTCGCATTCTGACAGATTTAGAGTGTTTTTGCAAAGAAGAGGGGGCAAATCTTGCCAAGTCAAGATGTGCCATGCTGAAAAACTCATACCCAAAAAGACTGAGTGCTGTAATAAAATCAAAAGGTGCTTCAACAAAGTATTAGTTTAAGGGTGTGCACACTTATGCAACCATATTTTTTTAGTTTTTTATTTCTGCGTCCCTCCACCTAAAAGATTTTAGTTTGTTTTGCAATTGAGTTGTACAGTTTATAGGTTACATTAAAGGTGGAAAAAGTTCTGAAATTATTTATCTTTGTCTCATATTTTTACATCACAGAAACCTGACATTTTAACAGGGGTGTGTAGACTTTTATATCCACTGCATATATATATATATATATATATATATATATATATATATATATATATATATATATATATATATATATATATATATATATATATATATATATATATATATATATCTTTTTGTGAAGCAAAGGGACAGATATTTACAATGCTTGCTATATTTTGCAGCACCCTCTTGTGAAAACTAGAGTATTTACATGATGATTACAAATATTAGATGTTATGGGTTGTCACATATATAGCTGTATATATATATATATATATATATATATATATATATATATATATATATATATATATATATACCCCCATTAAGAGACTGATGTACATGCACCAAAATGTCACTATGAGTTGTTTGAAAAAAGTGTTAAAGTGTTTGCGCACAGACCTCAATCACTATAGAAAAATCAATTCTAAATAAAAATTGGAGATATTACACACACAAAGAAAATATAACAGTCTAGCATAGCAGCCTTGCTGCCTACTATTTTTATTTTATTTTTACCACTCCCCCCCCTCCTCTGAGTTCACAGGCACTTTGTTTTACTTTTATTTAGACTTATTGCTGACTTGTGAAAAGTGTTTGTGTGTGAATATAAATATATTGTATGTGGTGTGTTTATAAACAGCTTTAAAGTTTAGCTTTTCTACAGCTAAGTAAAGAGGTACAGAGTACTGTTCCAAATTTGCAGCTAATTGCCTACCTACACTGTAAGCTTGTATTTCTTTTCAACTTTTATGTTTGATTTGTTGGGGAAATTGCAAGAATTGACAGTTTGCTTTACAGTCACAGACACTTTCCTTTCTTACAAACATTGGTGTGAGGAAAAAGGGAATTTTTTATTTTATTTATTTGTTTAGTTTTTGCTTTCAAAAGGCTAAAAATAAAAGTATTTTTGCTTTTTATTTATTTTTTATTGAGGGGGCTTTGTTATTTTTTTTTTTAAATGCCAGAAAGACCAACAAATTATATGTTATTGTATCCATTTCAAAGCCATAGGACAAAAAGTGTTTTTGTTTTATTCTGGCTTTATTTATTTGTATTTATTTGTATTTATTTATTTATTTATTTATTTATTGTTGTGTTCATCTTGCAAAACTCTTAAAATATATTTTTGTTCATTTTTAAAACTCCACTAAACATATGAAAATTTGGTTTTTTAAAACACAAAAGCTCATAAAAAATATACTATCAATTTTGTACCTATTTATTTAAAAAAAATACACACAAGTGTTGTTGTTTTATCAGTTGCATTTTTATACATTATTTCCAAAACCCCAAAAAACTGACCCCAAAAAGTATGTATTTTGGGGGGTTATTTTACAAGTCAAACTGTTCACACCACAATGTTGCTGGCAAGAAAGCCCAAGCTAATGAAGCTGTAAGTTCATTAGCGTTTGCAATCAGCAGCGTGCAGACACCCTCATCAGGGCACAAGGCTTCAAAGAGCCATTCATCAGCATGAAGTGTTGTTCATGGATGACCCCTAAATCATTGCTCTAGTAGTAGATGCACTGATTGGACACAGCATGGGAGCATCGGTACTTTGCATTAGCAGACACAGACAGGGGGGAGAAAGGAGATAGGCAAGCCGTGGGGAAATCCTGCAAACAGCAGCACAATAAAAAAGCAGCCTGTCTCTCTCCTTTTCCTTAGATATATATTCAACACATATTTTTCCTCCCTCTTTGAGAAGGACGTATGAAAGTAGCTTTCCTGCTGAGAAGTGGCGGAGGATTATAAATATGTAGGCTGGTGGCTGCAGTGTTTAGAGGACGCTGGCTCTCCCCCCTTGGCTTGTGCTGGGGAGGAGCGTGGTAGGCTCTTGGGCTGAGGCAGCTAAGACAGGAGCTGCTGCTTCACGTGTGTGCCTGGCAGACGCACTGGTTTATGGTGCTGGTCTTAGCCGGGACAACTTCCTTCAGCCTCATCAGCAACAGATACACTAAATGGTGTGTGAGAAGAATGCACAGAAGGAAACAGAGAAGCTAAAAAGTGGACTGGTTGCTGTGTTTTGCACATTCTCTTGCTGGCTTTGCTAGAAGTTGCACCCCTTTCACTTCACTACCTTGTTTATGTTGATCTTGTGTTTGCCTCTGACATGCTGCATAGCTTGGGATACTCAGAGAGGGATGAACAACAGGAGAAGAGGTAAGTGGCCCCAGACGACCTCTTGTTTTACTTTACCTGAGTACAAGCCTTAATGGGGTACTTGTGCATGTTTATTATATGCACCTATCCCAATCTTTATAATACTGCAATGAGTTACCTAGGTTCAATATAATAATATGATAAAATATGTTCACTTGATTAAGATGAGTGATCCTGTATATATTGTTTACTTAAGTTTACACTTTACCGTTAGGATTTATATCAGGGATTGTAAATGTGTGTGTGTGTGTGTGTATATATATAGATAGATAGATATATATATATATATATATATTAGTGTGTGTGTATATATAAATATATATATATAATTTTTTTTTACCTTTATCTTCTTTGGATATTTTTTATTTTTTTCAAGTCTGGACCAAATTTTGATCTCCCTGTAATTCTGTAATGTGAAGTTCAACCTCTGGTTTCAGAGGTGGATGGTGGGGACAGATGGTGCCATTGATCTTTTTGACATTTCCAAAGCAAAGGGTAGGATTCATGCCAAAGGACCCCGGAGTCCCCAGACAAAGTTAAAAGAGGAGTGAGCCTTATGTTTTGGAGATATTACAAAGCTGGAGAAACCTGTAGCCTTTCCCACTATGTAACATGTGCACATCTGATGTTGTAGCAACTCTGACATGTGCACCTGCAGAATCATTGTTATATGTAACCAAGGACTATGTAACACTATCCTGACTTTCTTTTTATCTTATAGACATGTAATTTAGTGCAGTCCACAATCCCCATAATACAATCTAAAATACCTCAACAACCTTTTCATATTTAGTTGATTAATGAACTGAGTTAATACTTCTCTCCCCTAATTTATATACACAATTACTACTGTCATGTATGTATTCTTTATTCCCCATATCCTGTGTAAACACTGATATATCACATGTCACATCAGTAAATCTAATTAGATTTTACCCCAGAATTGCTCACATTTTACTCAGTGTAAATGTTCTTATTCACAGCTCACAAGAGGTTAAACTAGCTGTTAACTGGCTTTCCAGCCAATATCAGACTGCAAAGAGTGGATGTCAGCGTGTGATCATCCCGACCTTAACCCTGCTGGGAAGAGATGTGTCAATATCACCACCAGCTGCTGGGTTCCTGCCAGAAAGTTCATTTTCTTATATGTAGGACAAGGGGGATTTTACTGTGCATCCAGCCCTGACATCACTGCTTGATTTCTGTTAATTGCAGTAAAACACTGCTTATTTAAAAATAGTCGCTATTTTATAAACATTGTGCCAGTAGGATATGGTGGTGAAAGAGGCATGTTGCTTGTTTTTGTTAAGGAAAAAAAAAAGACAGGAAAATCAATGCATCAGTTTAAAAGCACATGCAGAGTTATTAAACCTTAACTTAACCTGCCATCATTATAGCAACTGTGATCATCACATTGATTAAGATCACGTTCTAGAAAGTCAGAAGCATGCATTTTAAATTTATAAATAAAGGAAATTGTTAGAAAACTATAGACATGCTATTTATGATCATGGAAGATTTTTTAATTATTGCCTTACATTTTTAGTTTTTTCTTTACTGCACATGATACAGTATTTTAAATATATTTTTTTTCTTCTTTGGATTCTATTAGTAGTAACTTCTCAGCAACACTAATAGTTGCTGATTTATTTTGGCAGCAGGTGAACAATTTTACTGTCAGATTGTACATTTTGCTTGTACCCCAAGGTAGCAGACTGCCCCCAGTTTTCACATTCTGGCTGATATTGTCACACACACACACATATGTAAAATTATTTCTAGCTATACAGTTCTAAATCTGTTCCCAAGGCTACTGTTCTAACTTGTATGTGGAACATATGCCAGAGATTTGGAAGCACTGAAAGAATCCAGTGGGTGGGCTTTCATTTTTGGTCTTGAAAATACAGTTCTATTTGTACTTAGCTTTTCTGCAGCTAGTATGAAGTCATAAACCAGGATTTGATAACTTTTTGAAGTACTTTCTCACATTATCAGCACTCACATATTTTTAGGCATCTGAATATCAGAATATCATATAAAATATAAGTTTCTTATCCACTTGTCAGTCTAATAACTTTTTTTTTTTTTTTTAATAGAATTTAAATATCAAAATACAGAAGTTAATGGCACATGAAGTCAATTTTATCTGAAAATGTAAATTAAATATACTTTAAGCGCTTTCTTTTACTCATAATTATTCCTTTGCACACACTAAGAGCGTTAATGGCCTATAAGTGTCATTTAGTCCTATCACTCTCTCTATAGACATTATATTCGCATTTACATTTTTTTTTAATACTTTTCATTTTACAACTGCGCATGTTGATATTGTGGAGGAAAAACTATACAAACTCTTTGAATTAAACTAATGTCAAGCTTCATTATATTCTCACTTATCACCATACATATTTCTAGACTTCAGTCAGCTGCCAAATAACAGGCTCAAAATGTTTTAACTTCATTAAAGCTTATAGTTTTATAAGCTTATGATATCATTTTAATTTGTATTTAACATATTATAGAAAAAGATGAATATAAAATGTCTTATGTATTAACAAAACTAATTTATTATAATTTTTTTGTGAAACATAAAATAATACTAGATTTAACTATAACTGGAACAGGCCTGCATATTGGTTCACAATCAATAAAACATACATTTCTTGAAAGTGTGTGTGTGTGTGTGTATATATATATATATATATATATATATATATATATATATATATATATATATATATATATATATATATATATATATATATATATATATATATATATATATATATATATAATATAGACTAAAAATACCACAGGACAAATTATAAAATTGAAACACTTTGCACAGAATACTTTTTTAAAGTTCGGGCTTGTACTTTAGTTAAGCCCCGCAGAGCTGTGGGTAATTATATCTCATAGTAGTAGCATAATATATCACAGAGACCAGATGATTGAACTTCACATTCAAGTTTTTTTTTTTTTCTTTTCTTCTTCTTGAAAAATGTTCATTTGGAAGATGAAACTCAGATCTTTCTGGCAGACCATTAAAAGATAAGAACTGTAAATAAACTTCAAATGAGAGTATTTTTGCATTGATTTATTGTTGTATACACAGTTTCATTCATTTTAATCACATTTATCTTTGGTATTTTGTATAATTAATATGATTACAGAAAATAAAAAAAAAATGTAAAAATGCTTTTTAATTAAGAAATCCATTAAGCATAATAGTAATTGCTTGTGCTTAATTTATTTTAAACACAATGAAAATGTCCATGTTTGGGAAAAGAATAGAAAAGATAAATTTACAACTCACACATGAAGACATTTCATATGTTTATTCTTGGCAACTTATTTACATTGGATTTTTTTTATGAGAACTTTGTAGCACTGAAAAGTTTTGAAAAATATATAGTTAATTATACTAAATGTTATTGGCTTAATATAAAAGAAGAACTGTATTCTTGATTGCTTCTAAAGACTTTTGGTAACCTATTAATTGAAATTAATTACTTAGTTATGGTAGATGACATTTACTTAAAATGTGTACTTAAAACCACTTAGGTGCAGAAGGGTCAGTTGTAGTAATCTATAGTGTAACAGTTATATATAAAGTTTAACATTTCACTTTGAAAGTTTTTATAATTATTTCTTTGTACGCCATTGATATATTTATTTATGGTTTCTACGTTCATATTCTTGCTCACTTGTGTCCATTTTATTTCCAGCCAGCTCAACTTACATTTTAAGAACAAAGCATTACCATTTTATTCTAACATACACCATATAATGAGTGCTTTAGGAATACTTTGCTTAAAAACATATTTTCTTGGTTCGAAAATTGATTAATTGACGTGTCTTATAAAGTCTGATTTATTTCATGCTTTTTCATACCAAGCATTATGAAGCTCTACTTGCAATTGAGATTAATGTTTCAGAGCATAGAAGTGCTTTAGAGTGCTGCATACATTTTCTGTGCCGTTGTAATCAATTTTAGATACAAGCATTCCACAATGGATCAGTCTGCATCCAAACCTGCCTTATTATGTAGAATTAACTTGCTTGGTGATTGATAGCAATATTTCTCCATCTTGAGAAGCCATTTGTTTTGTTGCAAGTGTTATAGTATCTCTGAATTCTAGTGTTGATTCTCAAGACCCTAATTGCATTTATGTGAGGCCTTGATTTGTGACACATTGGAAATATACTTAAAACCCAAACGTCTCATTTCCTTTCCTTACTTACCATGAAAGTGCATGGGAATATTATTGATGATTTAAAACACGAGAGTTTAGAAAGAAAAATTCATGTCTATTTGAAAGTGCTACCAGTAGATTAGTACCCAGGAAAAATATAGTCTAATGGGTGTTTGTTTACATGCATGAGTATAATAGATAGATAGAGGTTATATAATATTAAGTAAAGTGATGATATAGCAACATTAAAATGCCATAATCTTTCATATTTTTTCTTAATTATATTTGCAGTTTATTTAATCTAAAACTCATTTTTTGTTATGCTTTCAAGGTCCTTAGTTTCATCTTCTGTGTTTTGAATTATTTAGATATTCTTTAGCTACTCATGTTCTTTCTGACATATGAGGATGCTGCTCTTTGATATAATCTTAGCTTTTTTTTTATAATATAATCATTGTCCTCCTTGATAGTGTTGTATGAAGTTATTTTGCTGGATCTAGAAAGTATTTATTATATTATAAAAGAGCCTTTGTAGTACGTGGGAAGCTTTATTTGATAGCTACTATCTGTATGGCTATTTAAATACCTTCCCAACAATGGGTGTCTACAGAATGCTTCAATTTAAAAAAAAATGACAAGCACAGATCATTTTGGCATAACAATATAAATCTACTACTTTATATGCTTTCAGTTATAGGCAGTTACATTTAATTCTGATACACTGTTTAACTGCACCAGTCACTCACATGGAAATACATATTACTTTTGGTAAATACGTAAACTATAATTTCAAAGTACATTTTAGTTGGTGAGATTTGATGTTTTGGGCCAAACAATAGCAATAGACACGTCCTGAATAAAAATTGTGCCATATTTCTTATTATACAGTGTCTCCAGCTGTATTGAAGTGCTATTTCACTGTATAGTTAAATTCTGTATTGGGTATATTCAAAACAAAACCCAAATCTTTGATAGACATGTTTTACCTTTTCCAAACCAGTGCTTTCAAGTATAGATTGTTTAATCATATTCTACAATGCAATCAAGTCTCAGACTTAGTATGTATTCTACATTACTCTAACTTGCTCATCACCCATATCTTATGATTATTAATCCAACATCTTTAGTTGTTTTTTTTTTTATTATTATTTACTTAATTTGTATCTAAGGGTCAAGCTGTATAGTTGTTGACCACGTTCTCATTGTTTGCCGCATGATTATCAAAATGTAATATAAAGATTAATGTAAACCCAGACACTTTCTTATCTCTTTTCAGCATTAAATACAAATCCTTAATGTACCATTGCCTATTTAAACTACTCTTTCAGAAAGCAAAACTTTATTTCTATTACCTTGGTATAATTGTCCAAACTGCTACTACTATGGTTAAAGTCTTCCTTCTGTTTATAAATTTAAAGTCAGAAATATATAGTAGAGCTTTAGCAATATACATCTTTTTTAGAGATGCAGAGATAATAAAGGTCCCGGTTTTAGAAGGAAGCAATTTTTTTTTCTTTTCTTATAATTCTAAAATGTATTGTTTTCACATAATTCATATATTGGGTTTTATTATACTATGGTTTATTACAGATACCCCTCTCCAATACTATAGCTTGTCTTCTTTATAGATTATATCTTCCAAGTTCAGAGGGATATTACACACACAAATAATGATTAGAATATGCTACAAATGTGTATACAGCACTTTTTCCACAATTCCAGATAGCATCTAATTTCAAAAATCTAGAATTACTTGAATATCATGTAGAGGGTGATGTGGTAATCTGATGTGCGCATGTTTAACATTTTTTTTCATAACTGCTGACTTAAAGATTTGATCTACTTTTAAATATTTACTAAAGACACCTGAACAGTTTTTTTTTTTCCTTAGCGTATGATGATCTAAGCCTGACTAAAAAGCAGTCCTTTAATGCCGTTTAACATTTTGTTGTGGAGGTATAATTTATTGAGGTAACTGAACTCTTCCCTTCTAAACCATAACCTAAAAAAATATTAGAATCTTCTTTTAGCACAAGTGATTATGGCTTTACCCAGCTTGCCTTAAGCCTAGCTGCCCCCAGTTAAGAGCAGCAACCGTTTGCATACATCCCAACCTTGCAGGGGTTTATTGTTCCTACCCTACATTCTGACCAATATGAATATGTTCCCTAAAAATCCTCTTGTGTAAAATGTCTGCTGGCTACACATTTCATTTGACTAAGTAGTGGAAATTTATTTTTGCTGATTTCAAGTACAGTGGATAATCGTTAGAAATCAAGTCCAGTATTGAACGTAATTAGAATGCTGGGGTAGAATAATAATCATACCATTAATACAGTCATTTTATTTCTCCTAAAAAGCTTGCTGTTGTTGTAGTTCTGTTTATAAACCTAATGGGGAAAAAGCCATGTAATTTCTAATTTAAAGGCAAATGACATGTGGTATGAAAAGGATAGGATTTTTGTCCTCTTAAAGATGTATCAGGAAAGAGTACTGTAGCTACTGAAAGACAGAGTAGAGATCTATTGTCTGCATGGGAAATCACTTTTACAAAGGACAATGTGTCATCTCTACTGCAAGAAAACACTCTGAAAGTTGTCGTATATTGGATTTTGAGTAATATCATTTAAAGGTGATAATACCTTAATAGCTGTGTTATTAATAGATCATTCTGTCCCAGGCTCCCCATATATAGCCTGGTGACATTTTCAACATCATACTCTGTTATTTACTGTTCTATACAGTCCCATTAATCATTATACAATGACCTAAATTGATCTTAGTTTTATGAAACTAGTTTATCTTTTGTGTCTATATGCGTGCACAAGCATGCCAGAGCTAGAACGCTAGTTAATTAAGAAATCTTCTAAAAAAATATTTGATTCTATTTTTAGAATATATTTTTCTAGAGCCTTCTTGTACAAATCACAAAGGAAATATGTGCATGTTTATGTTTTGTACCTTCAATATAAAAAGACGACTATAGATCTAATTTCAATACATAATTTATATATATATATATATATATATATATGTGTGTGTGTGTATATATATATATATATATATATATATATATATATATACACACACACGTGTATGTATGTGCTTGTGTGCATGGAAAGCAAATCTGCTCTCCTCCTTCAGTCAAAATATATATTTTTATGTTTAGCGATATGCTGCTGAATAGACATCCCCTGCATGTATATTAATATAATCTTTCTTTTTCAATTTTATAATTTTCAGGAAATAATGTCCACAATAATATTAGTTGTCTTGCATAATTGTTTATCTTGCTGAATAGAACTCTGGACTGTTAGTTTGTCTTGGTTTTCTTTTAGAAATATATGTTATTTTCAGACTTGCTAGACAAGCACATGGGGCTTTATTTTTTTTTTTCTCCAACTGTGAAAGAGTTAAGTGGATTTTGCCTTTCTCATTTACTTGGCAGCTTACCACCTATCTTACCATTTTCTCCTGAGCATCTTTTTTCCTATACCCCCTGAGTATCCCAGTAGTCTGCCTGCTATATACATTTTTAGTATTTCTGCCATCCTTCTCAGCCACTGCTCTTATTCATGAACAGAGGAACAGCAATAGCAGAAGAGGGAAGGCCGGTAGCTGCTTTGCGACTCCCTTTTCTGGTATGGAGATTTTTAAGTATCTTTACTTGCTGTGTTTCAGAAAGAATATTTAACATATTATGGTTTCATTTTGTCAAAAGTTTGCCTTGTGGAATCAATTATGTATTTGTTTGCGTACTGTTATTCTCTTAGCACAGTTCTTCAAATTACTAGAAAACCTAGTCTTTAAATGCTACAACAGTCTACAAAGTTTCCTTTTTTTGAGTATAGAGGTATCCGAATATTACATTTTGACTACTTCGAAGGACTTCAAGCTTGCATAGCAAGGCTGTATTTAGTGCCCCTAAAAAGTCAAACAATTTGTTTGAATTCATGATTTCATTGAAAAAGAGAAATATATATATATATATATATATATATATATATATATATATATATATATATTTATATATATATATTATAATTTTTATATAATGCATACGTTGCTTTGAAATTATTCCTGAATTATTTGTGTATTTTTAAGAAGTGAATCATATTTTGTAGCGGTTTCTTCTCTTGAGAATAATATGCACTAGTCGACAACCTGCAATACCTTTAAGGAGATGTTGAACAATATAAACGAGAGATTAGACTGTCTCATAAATCTATCCACTGTCCTGCAAGTTTTCCTTCATTTTACTTAGTTTATAGGGCGGGCGACGATGCTTAAATAACATACTATACCTTTTAGAACTGATAAGTGTGAGATTAAAACCACTTAAAGTTGGCACAGTTTTAAATTGGCCTTTCCTAGTCAACTTTTAGAATGTATTGTATCACTTAGTAAGAAATTTAAACATTACTGCAAATTAACTTTGTGAATTTATTTTGTACTAGAAAAGAAAAAATAATTACAGCTTTGTATTTCCAAAAGTAACCTTTATAGGTTGCTATTAGAAAAGAAACATGCCCACTTCTTTAAAATGTGTACTTTTGATGTTTTTGATCATTACCTTTAACTAGTACTTTGTGGCTGTTATAAAAATATTTAAGCCTTTTTATCTTGTTCTTCATTTTTCATTTCTGTTGCAAATAAGCGTACATTTAAAAGCACTATATTTTAAATAGAGTAAAATGTATTTATTTGAAGGTGTTGAATATATAGTTACTTTTTTTTAATCTATTTTTATTTATTTATTTGATCAGTGTATAGTTGTAATAGTTGCATGCATTAAGCAGTAGTCTGTAACAGGTCAATACTTTTTTTTTTTTTTATACTTTGTATCTCTGTGATGCTGGCTAAGCATTGTTGTACATAGCAACTTAATTTAAAAAGTATTTATTTAAACCTTTGGTATGATTGATTACATAATTCTGAATACCAATAATAATAATAATAAAAAAAAATGTTGGTGAAGCTGCCTTAAGATACCCACAGTAGAAAAAAAAAAAAGATGGATTTAATTATCACCACTTCAAACATGTATGCTGCACAGCTGGATGTAAAAGTCTGTTCACAGATTCAAAGGCATAAGCATTTATTGAACAGTTTGAATTGACTTGCTATTTTTACGCTATTCCAAAAGTACAGGTATCCAGGATAGGAATTTTGTATCTATTACTATCAAGTCTTATGTGCAACATATTAATATTATAGAAACAGTACAAAATGTTCACCTCAAAGAATGTTTCAATAATAAGTTGTATCTTCTACACTCAGTTATACCAATAAAATACAAGATAAATAATGTATGTATTACATTTATAACTATATATACAGTGATTATGGAAAGTGCAGATCTATGGGAAAAAGGGATTATGTGTTGCAGAGCTCAAAGGGTTTTACGTCTGACTGCTATCCTTTAAAGTTATTCTACATAAAGTCTTAAAAAAAGGGTTTATGGCCCCTCAGTGTTCTGGCTGGCACCTACATTTGATGTAAATATGTCATGCTCTGATTTATTTTTTCAAGAGTTGACTTGGGTACTATTACTTGTCCTGAGACCCTTTCATTTCTTCCTGACATTGAATAAGGAAGATGGTGGAGACAAAGATAGTGTTAAGTGGAAAGAGACATGATCATTCAAATATATCAGTACCATTGGTTCCACCTTTAAAATACTTATAAAATAGCTGACCTACTTTTGTTTTAAGAAAGACAAAATAAGAACATTGTTTAAAGGAGTGTTCTTGTCATACATGACACCTGCTAAACAGTTTCCTAGCTTTAAAAAGGTCCATTCATATGTTTTACATTTCAATATAAATGACATAGATCCATTAAATAGTACAGTCCACATACATCACATTACTTATGTCAGTCTATTGTGCTATAATATTTTGTAGTTATGTTTATGTTTGGAAATTTTTGAACGTGGTAAAAAAAACCAAAAAAAAAAACCTCCAATATTAATTTTTTGGTGTTATCTTAACGAGAATATCTAATTATTTCATTGCAACATGTTTTCTTTTGTAAAATGCTTAATTGAAAAGCTATTGTTATGAGCTTTTTAGGATCATTTTGCATAGTCTGATAGGCTGTGTGCATGCGCATCAGCCAGTTATGCATAATCCGAGTACTGGTGATGCCACAGAAATCTACATGTACTTGGCTTATTGGTTTACGCATGGCAGGTCGCATGCACAAGAACAATGATCACAAAAATGCTTCCAATGGAATTTTAATCATACTGCTGTGTATTTTATATTCACATTTATATCCTTAAAATAAAAAAATATATTGGGGGTTGGAATAGATGGGTTCTCAAGGTTTGTTTGTTTTGGACTGCATAAATCAGATGATAAAAACAAATTTACAATTTATTGTTGGTTTTCTCTTCGTTGGTATAATTTGAATAGGAGGTCTGTGTATCTCTAGGTGTGTGTGATTTATATATATATATAAAATCAAAATATTTATTTAACTCACTAATTATTTTGTAAGATACGGTCTGTTGGCAACCAAATAAATGGCAGCAGACATAGTATCTTTGTCTTTAATCGTATGGTAGAGATTAATAGAAGATTTCTTTCATACAGATTTCACCCATGAGATCAATAATTACTATTAAATGAATGCCTTTAAAAAAATGTCCTTCTTGAACATGTCAAATAAGGTGATACATGCATCAATAATTTGCTCATCTTTGCCCTCGTCTCTCCTTCAGTGCATCATTCTTTTGCTTTTTGTCTTCGTAAAAAGCATTGATGTGTATTCCAGGTTCTTGTATCATTAGCGAAAACAAAAGAGTCAATAAAATGTGCAGCTCAATAGCATTTAATATAACTATAAAATGTAGTTTTCTCAAGACAGAATCTTTGCTGGAATGAGACAAGTGTCAAATAGCAACCTGGAACATATTATGTTGAGCTTACAATTAATTTTCTTTTTCAAGTGTGGTTCCTCAATTTCAGGATGCTAGAATAATGATTTAGCATGCTTTTCTGTGTGCCAAAAAAGAATAATTAAGTAAGAGAAATTCACAATTTGGCTCATTTTCACACAACACGAAATTTAAAGATCTATTTAACAAGTACAGTTGTTTTTTTGTTGTTTTTTTGTTTCTTTTTTCCCTGACGACTTGTCAAAGAAACCTCACAGCCTGCCACATAATTTGGCATAATCGTGAAGCATTGTTCCATTGTTACAGAAAAGGAATAATAAAGTGAGGTTTTAAGTAAAAAAAAAAAATTATGTAGGGAAGTTTATTTATAACTGAAAAATGATACTGTCATTAAGACTCCATCCAAGTCAACATAAATTGCAAACTGCCCCACAATATTTTTTTTTTTTATCATTTTTTATTGAGATTTTGGGAATACATAAAATAGACAACCATAATATGTCCATTAACATCGAGAGCAAAAACATATATAATTAAAAGAAGAGAAAAAAACATTTTTTACAAATCAGACTGAGATAAAAAGTAAGCCGCTAAACATCAGATTTGTAAACATACCACTGTAACAGGTAAATGCACAAGTGTCCTTATACAACTATGTAACAAAATCCCTTTTGGATGTAAATTAGGACAAACAGTAGTAAAAAGAAAAAAAAATGGCTTGCAACAATAATTAATTAAGATAGATATAGCCTAGACAACAGTTTTGTAAATACTCTTACACCGAAAAAAATGTCTAGGAACTCAGGCTTGTTCACAGACAATCCAAATCAGTCATAAATGAACATTATACCATGAAATCTCATTTTTTTTGTTTTGATTAATAATGTAATACCTCTCAATACTAAAAAAATAAAATAAAATTTGAGACTGGAGAGGATCTCAATTAACATATATGGCCACTTTTGGACCTTTAATAACATATAATTAAACATTAGAGTACAAGGTGTGAGTAATTTTTTAATGGAAATAGGTGGAGGAGGTTCAAGAAATAAAAATAAGAGTATGAGTAATTCCCCCTAGATTATAATAGGTATAGTAAAGGGTTGTCTCCACTCAAAAGACCTGAGTCTCTCTTGGGCCTCCTGAGGGCTTAAATATTCTGTATTGGGGAAAGTAAGGGGTATGAGACCCCAGACACCCAAGGGACCTCTTTCTATGGCTGCATGGAGGAGACATATGTGCATTATTCAGTTATGGGGCGGGCGTGAAAACATAAATATCCTGTAAATGTGTCACTATAATATGTGACCATGGAAAGCAGCTTATCAATAATTTAAGGATTAAGTGAGTGGCAATGTTAAGAAACACCTTCAGGTCATTGGTATAATGTGAGTCACAGTGTAACAAAGCTCTATACTATACAAAACTTTAAGCCCCTCTGACGCTTGGACATGTCTGGTAGTTCAATATTGTATGCCAAACTGGTAGAGTACACAAATCCACCTTCTGGATATTTATTAACAGTAGCTGGGTAATTTACAGAAGGTACATTTAGGTTATCTAGGTGGGTGAAATCTAAAACAGTACCATTTGTCTCGATACAGAGTGCAGGCTCGGGTATAGACATTTGCAGCTTAGCCAACGCCAGTTTTGCCTGCCATGGAGCATTGTGCAGTGGAGTGTTCAGAGCAAGTCCCTGAAATCCTCTGCATAGGGGGAAGGCCGCAAAAATCATGATGGGAGGCTGTAATATGTGCACGTTTGTACTCGCTATGATGGCGACACAACACCCACCTGAAAGTTCCACGAAGAAGGCTGGCGGATCGATCAAGTAAAAAGCATGGCTGTACTGGGGGCTTAGTACAATAACAGGGTACTAAGTCTTAACTACCCAACCTGCCTGCTGCTTACCCCAACTAACTGCCGGGTAGGTTGAAATACCTCTAAGGACGGTCGGGTCGTGCCGCAGTGAGGTCTCTAGGCTAGGCTGGTCATAGCGGTTCATCCAAACCTGTGTCCCCGCTGCAGGTGGAAATACTCTCCCTGAATGACTGGAGTGTGCTGTGAGCCAGCGTGCAGGGGTAGGGTGATACACCACCAGGGCTTGACTGGGTGACAGATCACACGCTGGGGAGAGCCCCTCCATGTTGAGGTTAGACCGTTGAGTGTGGAAAGGTAAAGATTTTGTGGAGTGCTTGAGCATAGTGATTTTCAGAAAATTTGCTTCCTCCACAGCTACTGAACCTTCACCACCTCCAGGAGGGTTAGCCTGCTGATTCTGAATTGGTCTCAGATCTGTAGGCTGTATTGGCCACGCCGTGACTGTATCAGACTGTGTAGTCTCATCAACTCTTAGTAGCAATTCTGGATGCTTTGTCGGTGATCTGCAAGCGTTTCTTAGGTCAGTAAACTTGTGATCCATCAGCTGTTCAAATGCATCTAGTTGGGCTCTAAGTGAAGTGTAAAACTCCTCCATCTTGGTATTGTTAGGTTGCTGCGCACTCAGGCACAGTTAGTTTGGGGACAATGTAGAGGCTACAAGTATAGGGGAAGGCCTCTAAAGATATCGTCCGGTACTGAGGGCTATTACGCCTCGTCACAGTCCAAAACCCTATATGTCTCAGATCAGGACGCCAACAGCTACACTTCCTCACTATTTTAAAAGAGTATATCTACTTCTGATTCCCAGAAATAGTGAGTTTATCAAGAGAGCTGGAGGAGCTAAAGCTCAGTGCGACCACTAAGATGGCCGCCGCCCAGAAGTCCCCCCCCCCCATAATAATTTTTTATGTGTTCAAGTGTATGGATTTTAGATTTTTATTTTTTTGTAGACTTTTAAGTACACTATTACAGGCACACATTGGAAAAAAAAATATATTATTATAAGCATTGCCTGATTATCCATATAAGACCTATTCTGGGAGTAGCTGATTTTTTTTTTTTTTTTAAATTCATCAGTATATGTTGTAGTTTTACCTCCATGTTTTTTTCAATCATAATTTATGTTATGAAGAGAAGGTAAGTTATGTATCCATCAATTTTTGTCCTTTCCACCTTTTATTTTTTTATCAGTATCTACACTAATGTGCACTTGGTCATACTTTTACTTTTTTATGCTTTTGTTTTCTGATATCAAGAATGATGCACACTCATAAATGTGTTGGAAAATCACTTCAAAGTTCAGATACTTAAAAAAAAAGTATTTGTTTTTTAGTATCTGTGACAGGGTTTGACCAATTTTGACCAATTTTAGGACCTATGAAACCATTGCTCATAGAACTTTACTTATTTTCTCCACTTTTTAAAATACACTACAAAATACCTTCATCTTCCACTATCCCTAATTAAAATATAATGCAAACCCATGATTATGAATTAAATTATTTAAGTAAACAAGTATACAATTATATTAGGGGCAAAGCTATAGTGTAAATATCCCATTTTCTTAGACCTAAAACAATTATATTAAAAAGCACAATTTTATAAGATTAAAAAAGTAGTACTATGTATGGTATTTCTCTACCATTTTGCAACTTCCTTACTCTGCTAATGTGGCTTTTCCAAGCTAGATGGATGTAATAAAAGTTAAAGGACCAGTCAATACAGTAGAAGATTTACATAGTCAACAAATGTCTGATAACAAGACAATGCAATAGCACTTAGTTTGAACTTCATATACGTAGCAGATTTTTTTTCTCCCACTGCATCATGTGACAGCTATCAGCCAATCACAAATGCATATACGTATATTCTGTGAATTCTTGCACATGCTCAATAGTAGCTGGTGACTCAAAAAGTGTAAATATAAAAAGAATGTGCACATTTTATTAATGGAAGTAAATTGGAAGTTTAAAATTGCTGCTCTATCTGAATCATGAAAGTTTAATTTTGACTTGAGTGTCCCTTTTTAAGGATAACATTTATAAAAAAGTTGATACTAGCCTTATTTTAGATAATATTTAGAAACGATTTAAATGGTCAAATCAAACGTATTACTTTGTATAGCAATATGAACTGAAATTTTAAATAACTTGAGAATTTTTATTTATATGAAACCTTTGAAAATATATATTATTGGTCGTTTTTTCTTTTCAGATGTCACTATTAAAACAGTCTAAAATATAAAAACACAACAATGATGGATGTTTCAGTAATGTTAAATTACTATGGAGCAGATTGTTTACCTCACCTACCAGAGAGTGAAGCAACAATTGCTTTCCAAAACAAATTGGCGATCCCCCGCCTGCTTCTCATGCTTTACTTAGCATAGCAATGAAGAAACCGGCTTCCTCCAATCGTGGCGTGGCCTCACGAGATGGACGCTCTGGGGTGCACGCCATAATTGAAGGAAGCCGGTTTCGTCATTGCTGATGTAAGTACAGAGGAGCTGCGGGCAGGGGATCGCCGGTCCAGCTTTGCTGCAGAAAAAGGTATTTTTAAAAAAAGCACTGCAATGTAAAGTTTCATGAATGAAAGTGCCCCATGTTTTTAATAGTATTTTTTAAATCCGGGCACTGATTCATGAAAGGTTACATTCCCTTTAAGTTCTGCAGAAACTAATGATTAGTAGAATTCTGGTGTGTAAATGAAACTATCAAAAGGTATTGAATTGAACTGATACAAATAGCAGAGAAATATATTTTCTTTATGAAGTAGAGTAAGGATCATTTTGTTACAGCCTATTATTTTAAAGTGAATTTCAACTTTCACGAATGAAAGCCCTGTTTTTAAAAATACTATTAAAACAGGGGCACTTTCAGTCATGAAAGTTTACATTGAACCCTTCTTTTAAAATACTTACCTTTTATTCCTAGCAAGCGTGGACCACCCGAGCAGCGATTCCTCCACCCCCTAGGGCGTCTCTTCTTACTTCAGAAATGACGAATCCGGCTTCCTCCAATCATGGCGTGGCCTCTGGCAATGTTTGCTCTGAGGGGGAAGCCGTTATTGGAGGAAGTAGGATGCGTCATTTCTGACGTAAGAAGAGACGACCTGGAAGCGGGGGGAAGCGCTGCTCCGGTGTTCCACGCTTGCTAGGAATAAAAGGTAAGTATTTATTTTTTTTTTTAAAAAAAGGGCTTTAATGTAAACTTTCATAAATGAAAGTGCCCATGTTTTTAATAGTATTTTTAAACACAGGGCTTTCATTTGTGAAAGTTGACATTCACTTTAATCTATCTATCCCAATAGTCATTGTTACATTTAATACAAATCAATACCTTAATTTCCTGAATATTCAGTGTCTTCTGGTAGTTTATTATTATCTTTAATTTGTTTTTTTACACATTGACTGTTGCCCTATGGGTTAAAAAGATTTATAATATTTTGTATTGTATTATAAAAAGTTGTGATTGAGCGATTGTAAATGGCTGTTATTACAAAACACAGTGTAAGCACATCATGCTGATTTTTTTTTGAGGTGCCTGTATTAACTTGTAAAAGATTTGATGGATAAAACTTGTAGACGTGTTTATAACAATTATTTTAGTCTTGTGCAATACAGCAGTTGTTTTTATTGCTGGACATTGCGTGCCATTTCAGTAATTCTAGAGTTTATGGGTACATTTTTGGATACTCATTAGCTTGAAAAATTAGCAGCTTTTTGACAATTGCATTACTTTTTTACAATAGTTACATATGGAAGTAAGGTTATCGGAGAATAATTTGTAAGCTTTGCATATGGGATCTCATGGGTATAATGACTATAAGCATAGTTTAGGGTTCTAGAGGATTAAGGAACCCCAGCAAGGGCATAACCATAAACCACTGGGCATTGTGCACATATAGAGACTGGTTCTCCTCTAATGGTCCAACTTCCACTGATAAAAGAGCAATTAAAACTATACACCTTACTGAAAACTTTGGTGTTAACTCTTTAGAAGTCCCAAAAGGCACTATTTCCTCCAGTTTTCTTTCCAGTGCTTTCTAGTTAGTAACTGTGTGATTATCTCGATAATAAATTTACAGGTGCAGGTGAGTTAATCTAGCTCACAGGCGCATTCTTGAGCCTGTTCTGCACATGTAGTTGGTGGCTACCAGCCATGTCCTGCTCTGTAGCAATGCACTGTGACTCCTAAACCATGACGATGTGCATGTGGCAGCAGTACCTAAAGCTTTGAAACAGAAACGACAAACATTTTTGTTTCATAGTTGGGTAAAAAAATATTAGGGTAGTTTTTAAAAAAATATTTATTATTTAATTTAAATGAATAGTCTTTGTGCAGTATCTGATTAGATTTTAGCTTCCTATTTTATCGCAGTTGTCCAACTTAGGTGCTGGGAAAGCTTTTTTGTTTTATACTCCAGACTTCCTTATATCAAATGTTTCAGAGCCCTGGATATAGTTTGAATTAGTTTGAATAAAATTGTGTGAACCCTGGTGCAGCCCTTGGTTTATATGATATTTAGTAGAGCATTTCTATTTAATCAAACACAATTACTCTACCTCTCCTCATATACACATTAACCTGCCACTTAAAGGGCCATTATACACCCAAGAAAATATGGGCTACTTAAAGCACCAACAGAAGATAACGTTTGTAATTGACATGTATTAGCAATTTTGCTGCTAAATCTCCTAAAAATGATTATAAAGTTTTTAATCCTCTCAGTGCATGAGAATACGAATGTAATCTCCACTAGCTTCAGAGCAATGCTTTTTTCTACACTCCCTATCTAGTGTCCTAGCTTATAGGAGAGTTTGCTCCTATTCTTCAGTATTTCGCTAACTTGTATTCTCCAATGAAGATGCAGTTTGTGTGTTTCTGCGTCTCATGTAAATATGCACTTTTTTGGCATTTGTAAAGCTATAATAAATGTTTGTTTGTATGGGAGTATATATATTATTTAAATTTTAAAAAATTCTCATCCTTCCAAGTAAAGGAAATTTCAGTTTGGTCCCTCATGTAATAAGGCTGGACTCCCCTGCTTTATAGGTTGATGGAATGAATTGAATCCGTTTGCTACAAGTTGTCTAGTAGTGACAAGATATGTGCACTTTAATCAAAACTGTCATTTTATGTTCAATAGTTGCATACAAAATGTTTTCTTGAAGTTTTTTTTAAAGGGACAGTATACTGTAAAATAGTTTTTCCCTTAATGTGTTTACAATTGCTTTTTTACCAACTGCAGAGTAAAAAATGTATGAAAATTAGCTTTTTAAGGTTTATTTCTGTATATTAAAGCTCTGATTTTGTGTTTTGAAGCCACAGCCTAATAAAATAGGTTGAGCTTGTAGGTATAATCAGATCTTATTACTGTATCACATTGTGCACATATACCTGCTTCTTTATCTTATATCTGTCCTTAAAACAATCACCAGTACTTTGAGAGAACAATGGAAAATCAACATTTTATTACCTTATCTCTGCTTTATCACACTGGGAGTGTAATTTCCTCTGCTGGCTGTGTTTACAAAGCTTATCTATAGCTGGTACGCGCGGCCACAAACTTTCAGAATAGGTGGGGATACCACATGCTAAATTAACTATTTCAAATGCCAATATAAGGGTAAAGGAGCTACTTGTAAACAATTTAATACACTCCAGCAGGTAAAGTGGATCATTGGGAACAAATTAAAGGGGAGAACATTTTTGAGTAAACTGTCCCTTTAAGGCAAAAACATACTGTCACTGCATTATTTACTGTATACAGTGTGAAGTATAATCTCTTAATCAAATACACAGAAAAATAAATGATATCTAAATAATATAGTACAATAGACAAAGATCAAACATGGAATTAATTAGTAGTAGGTTTATGCATTTTTTTTCCAACTAAAGAAAGTTTACCCTGCTAATGCAAAACAGATTTTATTTTCATGTGTGGATTAAAATAGATATTTCTTATCAGTGTAGATATTTTTTTTTTTATTTTTTTTTAGTGTAGCTTTGCATCCCTTAATTTGCTCAGCAGTCTGAAAGGACGTCGGCACATTACACAGCAATGCATTGCAGTACTCTGCAGCAACCAAATGGTTAAACTAACTATTGCTGCTTTGCATGGCTTAAAGGGACATTATACACATTTTTTCTTTGCTTAAATGTTTTGTAGATGATCTATTTAAATAGCCCATAAAGTTTTTTTGTTTGTTTTAAAAAAAAAAAAAAAGTATAGTTTTGCTTATTTTTAAATAACATTGCTCTGATTTTCAAACTCCTAACCAAGCCCCAAAGTTTTAGGAGAATACCATCAACTACCTTCTCCAGCTTGCTCCTGCAGTGGGCTTTCCAGCTACCTTTTCAACAGAGTTAAACTGAGAGCTTCTAAGTAAGTTTTTAAACAGTTTTATACTGGATTTTAATATCAGTATCTGTGCACCTTATTCTTTATAGTAGTGTCTATTACATGCGGTTATATGAAAATGAGTGTATACTGTCCCTTTAAGCAGTGGATTCTGCTGTGTTCTAATGCTTGTAGCCTGTCTGGAAAAATTCTGAACTGAAATTGAAATAGTATGCATGCATATTTTTTACATAAATTCATGTTTTATGATGGAAAGTATATTAACTCTGTCATGTAGGGGTCTTGTGCAGGCTGATAAATGACAGGCCTGAAATAGTCAGTAGTAATTTTTCTGTACACTGCCATCACCTAATTTTCAGCCTATCGGATGGTTATAAAGTGATTTAACAGGTTTCATGGTATATGTAATGTGTACTTTTTTAATCTTTCTTAGCAGGTAACGCCATATATACTGAGATTTCCCTGAACAATTTAAATATCTTTTGCAAATAGAAAAAAATCACACATTCAAAACAATCTCTCTCTTTCTCTTTCTCTTTCTCTCTCTTTCTCTCTCTCTCTCTCTCTCTCTCTCTCTCTCTCTCTTTCGTTCTCTCTCTTTCTTTCTCTCTCTTTATTTCTTTCTCTCTCTTTATTTCTTTCTCTCTCTTTCTTTCTCTCTCTTTCTCTCTCTCATAGGTAGCGTCAGTGTGTATTAATAATTGAATAATAAGTGAAATTTCTCGGACATATTTTAAACCTTAAAGATAAACATGATAGAATAATGGCTGCATCACTAAATCCCAGTTGATGTTAGTGAGGCTAAAGGGGATTTAACAGATTCCATATATTCTCAACTGCACTATTTAGGTTGAATTACTCATTTAAAAGAGAGGAAGCTGTTCTTTTGAACAAGGGTTATTTTGTCTCTCTAGGATTCAATTGAGCACCTTGGGGAATGGTGATCATCTGTTCTACAAGAGACCAGGGAGCTCTTCTTCTTCTTTTTTTTTTTTTTTTTTTTTTTTTTTTTTTAGGATGGCAACTATGGAGCCCTTGTGCTGCTTATGCTTTATATAGGGAGGCATGATACTACTTTTTCCATTGAGATGTACCTTTTGAATAAGTGGTACCTGTATTGGTTATCTGGACTGTAAAATATTATTTATCCCCAGTATGCATATCTTCAAAATAGGGGGGGGGGGCTTTTTATGAAAGAGGAGACTCCCCTCTTTCTTTTGAGGGTTCCAAAGCTCAAGGGTCTTTCATTTGATTTTCATGTCAATACCATTTACCTGTTAGATCCTTAAACATATGGAGCAAAATCAGGGGTTAGATGGCTCCTCTACTACTTATTAAAACCCATGGAGGGCTATGAGTCATCTTAATTCAAAGAGGCAATCATCAACTTTCATATAAGTGGCCTGGATCAATCCAGCTGCCAGATGATTGTCATGATGATGGCAAATACATCTCAGCACTCTTCCTTCTCTCTCCTTTGAAGTGGCTCTTCTTTTATTGGTGTTAAATTTGATGCGCAAAGGTTCTTCTCTCAAGTTGGGTTTTATTATAGTACAGGCAAAGAACTTGATTGAAGCTCCTTGGCACAGCTTGGAAACAATACATACCTTAAGTAAATAATGTGAAATAGACCAATATTTAAGGACGTGCTGCTGGCACATTCTGTATAATGCAGATTTTTTTTTTTTTTTAACGCCTTAATGCAGTACCTCTATGGAGTGTTTGGCAGTGCTGTATGTGTTCATCCTACACAGCTTTGTTGGATTCTTATAAAATGGAGGACAGATTGGATCAGATGTCCAACTGACAGGAAGATCCCTGGGGTAGTTTGCTATGCCCCAAGGCCAAATTACTATAATACATTGTGACCTGTATTTGTTAATCCCAAAATGTGAAGATCCAATGAAGATATTAAAATAAATTGTATGTGATTGAATATATACATATTTAGTGTGAAAGGAAGAATTAATAATTTGTGTGGACAGTTGCCATGTATGTGTTAAGTTTGGTAGTCATTTTACTGTTATTACTATGTTAATAGCATGTGTATCTAGAAATAGGGTTAGCTATATGTGTCCTATTTGACTAAAAGGGGTTGTTTATGAGGCACTTTTTCTTCACCTTTGTATATTAGTGGCTATAAGCCTATTCAGGATTGTGTTGGTAAAGTGGTTGTTATAACTTGTATTGTGTATTGCTCTACATGTAACATCAGTATTCAATCTTCTTTTAAGAAAACTAACACAATAAATAACTTGCTTGAAAACTAGACTAGAAATCTTCATTTCAGTTACTGGCTTAGTTAATCCTTGTTAAATGATCCTAATGTATGTCTTGGCACATCCTATAATCAGCGAAGAGCGAGGTTTTTCATTCCTTTCTGCAGAGATTAAGGAACGTAAATGAACTTGCTCGTAGCCCATACAAAGCATATTTGCCAGAATGTCCCTCTTAACCATTTGCTGTTTGACTACTTAGAGAGTAAATATTACATTTATACTCAAACCACAAAAATAAAAATGTGTGTGTAATATTAAAGGAATAAAACTTGTTTGTTTTTTTTTCTACAATGAATCAGCTTATTTATTTTTATAGGTTTATTCTTACCCAATTCAGTATTTTCAATCGCAGATTTTAACGTTGCATTAAAGGGACGGTCTACTCCAGAATTGTTATTGTTTAAAAATATAGATAATCCCTTTTATTACCCATTCCCCAAAAATCATCATGGTTATATTAATATACTTTTTACCTCTGTAATTACCTCTTATCTAAGCCTTTGCAGACTGCTCCCTTATTTCAGTACTTTTGACAGACTTGCATTTAGCCAATCAGTGCCCTCTTATTTGTAACTCCATGTGCATGGTCACAATGTTATCTGTATGGCACACATGAAATCACGCCCTCTAGCTGTGAAAAACTGCCAAATGCATTGCAAAAATTGGCGTCCTTCATGGGCTTAGAAATTAGCATATGAGCCTATCTAGGTTTAGCGTTCAACAAAGAATACCAAGAGAACAAAGCAAATTTGATAATAAAAGGGAATTGGAAAGTTGTTTAAAATTGCATTCCTTATCTCAATCATGAAAGTTTAATTTTGACTAGATTGTCCCTTTAAGAAATAAAGTGCTAATATATTTCAAAATTATATTGCAGTTGTTGGTGCATTTAAAGGGACATTCTCGTCATTTAAATGGTGCTCACTGAGATATTCGTGTAATAAAACTGCCTTTTATATTGATTGAAAAAAATCCATCTTGAGTTTAATGCTTTTGAACTACAAAAGTAAGAAGCTGATAATAACATATGCACAGTGAATCCTGTATATTAAATGTAAATTATTGGCAAATTTTATTTTGAGAGGAAGCATAAATAAAATGCTAGTACTAGCAGTGTGAAGTGAGAACAATGGGGCTGAATTATCAAGCCCTGAACGGAGCTTGATGTTTCGTGTTTCTGGCGAGCCTTCAGGCTCTCCAGAAACACAAGTTATGAAGCAGCCGTCTAAAGACCGCTGCTTCATAGCCTGTCCGCCTTCTCTGAGGAGGCGGACAGACATCGCCGGAAATCAACCCGATCCAATACTAGGCCCCAATGTGTTAGACTTGGCTAAACCTGCTTCCCTCCTTTTGCTAGGCATATGATTTCAGCGGTCAATATACAGTATGTATACGAAGAAAGTAACTATCACTTCTATTGCAGCAATAACAGTCTTAACAAATAATCACCTCTAGAACTAAACAGGAAGAAAAATAAGACAAGGGTAAGTGTCTCTCTTTCTCGCCTTTCTTCCCCCACAAAAGACTGTCAGGTGAGCTAGTGGTGTGTGGTTATATAAATCTGCCCACTCAACTCTCAAACATCAGCACTTTCTGTTTCCATTAAAAGGACCCATTAAATGTTTCTGGGCCCTAAGTCTACACTCTATATTGCAAAGTTGTTTTACTTTATGTAATTAAACAATTTATATTAATTTGTTGAGGGGTTTAATGTCCCGTTAACATCTTGTCTAGTGTTACGTTTTTATATTAGTAACTGCTTATCAAGCATATTCTTAAGAGTGGCTACTGTAGGGGCAGAGTCTGTGGCCCATTTCTTAAGAATACATTTTTGGGCTAATAATATATTTAGGGTTAGTGTAGTTTGAAATTTAGCTGCTCTTTTGGCCTAGTAAAAAAAAAGAGCATTTGCATCTCCTCTAGGTGTATATCAGTATGGAGAAGAAGTTTTTTTATACAAATTTTACCTGCCCCCAGAATTGCCTAATTTTGGTGCATGATCAGAAATAGTGAGGAAGGCTGGGTGCTGTGACTGAGCATTTCATATACAAATTTGGGCAATTGTCCTCCTTCCACTTGGAAATATAAGTAGGTAGTCCCTGAGTAATAGCCTGACTGGGGATTTTCACAGGGCTGGCTACAATGTGGCCCGGCAAACCACTTCCAGGCTATTCTTCATTTTGCCCAAAGTAGCTAAACCTATCAGCGAAGCATTCCATCCCAGCCCTCAGTCATATCAGCCTGCAGCTTCTCATAACTCTTTTACAAAGAAACTATAAAACTCAGAGGGAGAATCTACCCATCATGCAAGTGACACTTGCAATGGGGAAAGGGGTGTAGTCCAGATTGTGATCATCCCGTATCAGTTCAGTAATGTAAATGAAGATAGTAATAAAACAAACTAGATAATAGAAGTAAACTAGACCTTTTTTTAATTGCATTCTCTATCTGAATGAGGAAAGTTTATTCTGGCTTTACTGTCCCGACTTTTATATTATCAAAGTACTGAATAATCCTGATTCAGAATATACAGAACCGAGTGGAGGGTCAGAGAAATTTCTCTGAAGTTTGGTATCAATTAGGGATGGGTGAATGTTTCTAAAAATTCGAAATTTAAAACGAATTTAGATACGTTCGTTCGAATCGAATTTCGAATGTTTATATAACATTCTAACATTCTATTTTCATTTTCGAATTTTTCAATAAAATTCGAAAATATTCGTTCAAATAATAGAATGTTTAGCTATGTATTCAATCAATTTCTAAATGTGACATTCAAATTCGAAAATATTATTTCTAGTCTATAACTGTTTAATAATTGTAATTTTTGAATGCCACATTCGAATTTGAAGGTCACATTCAAATTCAAAATAGTATTTCTAGTGTACAATTGTGTTTTATAATTGTAATATTCGAATGTGACATTCAAAAACTGTAAATAACATTCGAAAATAGAATTTTTAAGAATATTCGTTCTTATCAACATTCTATTATGTAAATCGAATTTCTACAATAACATTCGTTCTAACATTCGAATATAAACGCATTCGCCCATCCCTAGTATCAATCGGACAGGATTCACATGTTGATCTGCTGTTGTTTAAACCGCTGCTTTATAAATATCAATTGCAGGATCAAATGAGCGAGGCTACTACCGATCAGGGCATTTGCTTCATCATAAATCTTACCCTAAATATTTAGCACCTGATCTGCCTGCATGTACAGATGAGTTGTTTTCTAGAGAGTGTAATCTTGTGGGTCGTCTTTGTGCGTCTACACAATAGTGTTTGCTATTTTGTCTTTATTCTATTATAACAATACAAAGTTGCCTTATTATGCATAGCTCCCAACATTTATTTTTTTATGGCACCTGAGAACCGGAGGCTCATAGTGGAGTCTGTGTGGGCTATGAGGGTGTTTGGGGCATCTCGGTGTTATAGGATCTAGCAGCAGGCAGCATTATAAGGTGGTCCCAGGCTTCTGTTTGAAAAACTGGGTAAAAAAAATGAAGGTGAAAGAGACAAGACTGAAAGTGAGACAGAGATCTTCATATAAATCCTTCCAAATGAAGGACAGTTGGAAGCTCAGCATTGTATACAGATGTGACATCCACAGGTGATAAAGCTTTTCAAATGGGACAGACAAACTGTACATAAGGAATGTACCTCCTTCCTACTCTAAAACTATAATGTAATGCTATGTTTGTCCTCTATAGTCAGTGCTGTGTGTTCTAGAACAGGGTTCTTCAAACTTTTTTTCCCAAGACCCAGTGTCATGATACCACATATCTTTGCGACCCTATTTTTAAACTTTGTTTGAAAATATTAGTAACTAATATACAACAAGATAGCTGCAGTTTTTGCAAAGTGACTAAATGTGTGTGTACTTTACTCCTGATTGTAGTCTAACTTCAAAGTGTTGTAAAACGTAATAACACACACACCACACACACTCTCATGCAACACACAGACCACAAACACTCTCATGCAACACACACACCACACACACTCTCATGCAACACACACACCACACACACTCTTATTCAACAGACAAACACCACACACACTCTTATTCAACAAACACCACACACATTTTCATACTACACACACACAGCACTCACACAAGCCGCGACCCAGTAAACATGGTGTTGCGACCCAGTAGTTGGTCCCGACCCGTGGTTTGAAGAACCCTGTTCTAGAATACACTGTTTGTTATTGTTTGCAGATATTTAGTCTCCTGCTGTCCTACAATCCTACAGACAGTATTGCAGAAATGAGTTCACAAAAATCTGATACCTCCTATACTAATTCAATTCTCAATTGTTGTTTTTTGTTATTTTTATTGGCAATATTTTTTTTTTTTACATTTTCAATGGTTACTTGTTTCTACTTATTAATGGGTAGATTCCAATCTTTGCAATCCTGTTTGACTGATCACAATCAAGTGATAATACCATTTCTCTATTGGGAAAAGATCAGATCCTATCCGAGCAGTAAAATCACCCATAGAATACATGGATAGCAATGGCTTCATCAATCATTCTTTATTTTGGCAATAAAATGGACACAGTGAGTTTAACACACAAAGGGTTAGGATAAAATGCATAACTGGACTTTATAATGTGTTTACATGTGTTCCAGTAATTCTATTATATTGCCCATGTGCAATACTGGAATGTCCAGAGACACCATTTTAGATGTGTGCTTATAAATTAGATTCATTAAACCTGTATTCAGCACTATTGTATAGTCCCTCAGTAGTGACTGGGACAGAGATTTACATATCTGCACGAAATGCAAGAAAATGGAAATCACAATCTGAACATCAAAAAATGACATAGAGCAACCGTGCTCTTAATATCTTTGTTTTTATTTCATACTTGCAGTTTTGGGAATGTAAACTACAGTATTATCATCTTTAGTAATGGGGTTTCTCTTTGCAGTCACGATGTAGGGATCAGGAGTTAAGTATCCACCATTCATTCTAGTTTGTTTAAAAGCGCAATCTGTTTACAGTTATAGAAATGCGGCACAGAAAAACCCTTTTCCATACAGTGTGAATAAAAAAAAATACTTTTAAAATATTAAAAGTTTGAAAAACTTAATTGATCAAACATGTACAGTATACCCATGATATACATATACAAATGGCATTCATTATATTTCTTGTTTTTATGATGTGTTAAAGATTTTTATTGAGCCCTATGTCTTTATTAGTAATAGCCTCAACTTGTTATTGTGTAAAGATAGTGCTTTGTCTGACACTCCCTAGAGAGGCCAAAACTCTAAATCTGTAACCTAGATGTGCACAATGGTACAAATTTTGCACAAAAGCAATTGGGGTTTAAAGTCCTTTTAAGGGACATTTATATTAGTATTCTTTAGTTTTAGATAATTTGTTTTTGCACCTCACTCACAGATATTAATGTTTCATTACTTAACTCAACTGATTTATGACTTTTAATTTACAGTTTTATATTCACAATGGTTCATTTGTTCCCTCTTAAAATGAAACATTTTTTCATTTTTTACTCATCTCTGGAATTGAAACTGCCTATGGATGCTTTTTTTTTTTTTTTTAAGGCTGTCTGTCTTATGACAGTTAATATAATTGTGCAACATACCCCCTATTACCTGTAGATGTGGTTCACTAGTTCAGCCAATAAGAAACTGCACATGCAAATTTATAGGCACAACCTCAGAACAATTGCAGTATTGACAGGTCTCTAGTCCCCTAACAGAGAAGCCAAAATAAATAATGGACATGCATTGTAATTTTTTTATTCACTTAATTTGACATTTCAATTTGTGTTAAATGTTAACCAAGTATGGGCTAGATTATGAGTGGAGCGCAATATTGTGCTTACGAGAGCATTATAATTGCACTCCACTCAGTAATACCAGCTCAAATAAATGTGTCCTGGTATTTAAAAGTGAGGCGCAATGGGAAAGTAACCTTGTGTTTGTATTGCCTAAATGCCAAGCACTCATGAGAGCGCGATTCAATCCAATGGGAGCCTCGTTTTCATGCCACCAGACACGGCAAACCACCTAGCACAGTGCAAGGGGCAAATCGAGCAATGTTGGGCAGCAATAAATAAAGAAATATATATATATATATATATATATATATATATGTATGTATGTGTATAAGCATAAACACAGTCCACCATTCACCTCTATGTAAAGGCACTTTAGTTACTTTTTTTTTTTCTAACACCCCACATCCCCTCACTTTAACCCCCTCAGAAAAAAAATGCTCATATTTATTTTATATTGTACAGTACTGTCCTCTTTATTTGGGGGGGGGGGGCAATTGGAACACATACTTGTAATGACTGGTTATTTAACGTGCCCCCATAACAGGGCATATTTGTAATCACTCGTAATCTAGCCCTGTATGTTTGTGGTCTGACAATATTAAGAGCCTGTGTTGGTGGGGACTCATATGGCACAGGTGGACTCTTGGAGCATCTAATTTAACTTCTACCAATGGGTGTCAGCAATGTTAATTCTGATCTGATTGCTCAGCAAACTGTTCCTCTATAGTCTGCTTTCCACTTGGATTCTTATTTAAAGAGCAATGAAACCCAGTTTAATCCTTTCATGATTCAGATATAGTATGTGATTTTAACCAATTTTCAGTTTACGTCTATTATCTCATTTGTTTTGTTCTCTTGTAATACTTTGATGAAAAGGATACCTAGGTAGGCTCAGGAGCTGCTGATTGGTGGCTGCACATATATGCCTCATGTTATTAGCTCACCCAATACAGTCAGCTAGCTCCCAGTAGTGCATTGTTGCTTCTTCAACAAAGGATAATAAAGTAAATTATATAATAGAAGTAAAATTGTGGGTTGCATGTCCCTTTAACTATACATTGTATCCACCTTTAATAGGAACAAAAGCTATTCATGGCTGAGTAATTTGTCACTACTGAACAAAAATGTAAATAATGGTGTATACCAGTTAAAAAATATATAAAAATATGTTTTATATTAAAATCGCATTTGCCCATAGAAAATTAAAATTACTTAACCTTAAAAATGTCTAATTGTGGATATGTGACTGACATTAATTATTTTGAGATTTTGTGCAAGCTTTTCACTATGCTTAACATATTTTAAATGTTTGACATTACTAGTTATTTTATGCACGTCTGCTCTCTAAATGAAAATTCCTCATTTAGATGGACTTGCTTATGTTAATATTAGTTTTAAGTGCCTTGAGTGCCTGTACTAACTTTTTAAAATTATTCTTGATTCAGCTAAATGAGTGTGATTAAGGCCTTTTGATTATTATTTTTTTCTTTTAAACAAAGAAGGAAAAAAGTGTGTTTTATTATTAGAGTAATTAAATGGACATTAAAGTCAATGTTTTCAATTATTTACTGCATTGAAAAAATGATCATACAAAATAAATGTTTTAAATATCCATTGTTTTGCAGGCCCAGGATGCACCCATTGAAAAACCTCTGCTTATCTTACTTCCTTTGCTGCAACCAATTAGGAACAAACATTGCCGAGCTATTGCACATATTAACCAATCAATGTGCAGTATCTTAGAGCGTTATGGGGGGGGGGGGGGTCGAAACAATAAAGTTATTTTAAAGGGAAAGTCTACTCCAGAATTTGTATTGTTAAAAAAGATAGATAATCCCTTTATTACCTGTTTCTCAATTATGCATAACCAACACAGTTATATTAATACACTTTTTACCTCTGATTACCTTGCATCTAAGCCTCTGCAAACTGCCACCTTATTTAAATTCTTTTGACAGACTTGCATTTTAGCCAATCAGTGCTGACTCATAAATAACTCCACATGAGTGAGCACAATGTTATCTTTATGCCCATATGAACTAGCACTGTCTAGTAGTGAAAAACTGAAAAACTGTCAGAAGAGATAAGAGGCACCATTCAAGGGGATTATATATTAGCATTTGAGCCTACCTAGGTTTAGCTTTCAACAAAGAATATCAAGAGACCAAAGAAAATTTGATAATAATGGTAAATTGGAAAGTTGATTAAAATTTCATGCCCTATCTGAATCAGGAACGTTTTATTTTGACTAGATTGTCCCTTTAAGTAAAAAAAAAGTAGAAAATCAGGCAACAGCAGTATACAGATACTGGAAGGAACAGATTTCAATTTCCGTAGCATTGAGGAAATAATTGACTGTTGAGGAGTGAGTAATCTTTTCAACCCCTTCATACCATTAGGATGTTCCATGCCATCCTAACCGCACTGGGCTTTAACGCCCTGGAACGTTCTACATTATAAGGTGTCCTGCAGCCTTCCCCTTTGACGTACTCAAGATCGGACTGGGGGTATGCCTGGAAACATAGGCAGTCCCCCATGATCTGATCCTGGCCTTGAAATCATGTGATCACATTGCTTCAGTGCTTCATTTAAAGGGACAGTCTAGTCAAAATTAAACTTTCATGATTCAGATAGGGCATGCAATTTTAAACAACTTTCCAATTTACTTCTATTTAGACATGTGCAAGGCTAAAAAATTTGGTTCGGATCGATTCGGACTTTTCAAATTTCGGTTGGATCGAATCGGATTCGGCAAAATCTGAATCAATTCGTTTCGGATTTATTCGGATTCGAATAAATTCGTTTCGGATTTATTCGGATCTGAATAAATTCGTTTCGGATTTATTCGGATTCGGCTGAATTCGGTTCCAAAATTCGGTATGTTTTAGTACACTAACACCCATTTAGTACACTAAGTCACTAACACCCATAAACTACCTATGAACCACTAAACCGAGGCCCCCCCCACATCGCAAACCCTATAATAACATTATTTAACCCCTAATCTGCCGATCGGATATCGCCGCAACCTACATTATAACTATTAACCCCTAATCTGCTGTCCCTAACACCGCCGACCCCTACATTATAGTTATTAACCCCTAATCTGCCCCCTCCCCAACGTCGCCGCAATCTAACTACAAGTATTAACCCCTAATCTGCCGACCCGATATCGCCGCCTACATTATAGCTATTAACCCCTAATCTGCTGTCCCTAACACCGCCGACCCCTACATTAAAGTTATTAACCCCTAATCTGCCCCCCCCAACGTCGCCGCAATCTAACTACAAGTATTAACCCCTAATCTGCCGACCTGATATCGCCGCAACCTAAAATTATAGCTATTAACCCCTAATCTGCTGTCCCTAACACCGCCGACCCCTACATTAAAGTTATTAACCCCTAATCTGCCCCCCCAACGTCGCCGCAATCTAACTACAAGTATTAACCCCTAATCTGCCGACCTGATATCGCCACAACCTAAAATTATAGCTATTAACCCCTAATCTGCTGTCCCTAACATCGCCGACCCCTACATTATAGTTATTAACCCCTAATCTGCCGTCCCCAACGTCGCCGCAATCTAACTACAAGTATTAACCCCTAATCTGCCGACCGCAAATCCCAGCCACTATAATAAATGTATTAACCCCTAAACCGCCGCACTCCCGCCTCGCAAACACTATAATACATTTTATTAACCCCTAATCTGCCCTCCCTAACATCGCCGCCACCTACCTACAATTATTAACCCCTAATCTCCCGCCCCCAATGTCGCCGCTACTATAATAAGGTTATTAACCCCTAAACCTAAGTCTAACCCTAAAACTAACACCCCTAACTTAAATATAATTTAAATAAAACGAAATAAATTTACTATAGTTAAATAAATGAATCCTATTTAAAACTAAATACTTACCTGTAAAATAAACCCTAATATAGCTGCAATATAACTAATAGTTACGTTGTAGCTATTTTAGCATTTATATTTATTTTACAGGCAACTTTGTATTTATTTTAACTAGGTACAATAGCTATTAAATAGTTATTGACTAATTAATAGCTACCTAGTTAAAATAATTACAAAATTACCTGTAAAATAAATCCTAACCTAAGTTACAATTAAACCTAACACTACACTATCATTAAATAAATTAACTACAAGTACCTACAATTATCTACAATTAAATAAACTAAACTAAAGTACAAAAAAAAAACACTAAATTACAAAAAATAAAAAAATATTACAAGAATTTTAAACTAATTACACCTAATCTAAGCCCCCTAATAAAATAACAAAGCCCCCCAAAATAAAAAAATGCCCTACCCTATACTAAATTACAAAAGTTAACAGCTCTTTTACCTTACCAGCCCTTAAAAGGGCCTTTTGCGGGGGCATGCCCCAAAGAAAACAGCTCTTTTGCCTGTAAAAAAAACCACAATACCCCCCCCCCCACATTACAACCCACCACCCACATACCCCTACTCTAACCCAAACCCCCCTTAAATAAACCTAACACTACCCCCCTGAAGATCTCCCTACCTTGAGTCGTGTTCACCCAGCCGGGCCGAAGTCTTCATCCGATGGGGCAGAAGAGTACATCCAGACCGGCAGAAGTCTTCATCCAAGCGGGGCAAGAAGAGGTCTTCCATCCATCAGAAAAGTACCAAAAAACAAACAAACACTCTAAATTACCAAAAATAATAAAATATTACAATAATTTTAAACTAATTACACCTAATCTAATCTACATTGTAGCTATTTTAGGATTTATATATGTATTTTACAGGCAACTTTGTACTTATTTTAACTAGGTAAAATAGCTATTAAATAGATATTTACTGTTTAATAGCTACCTAGTTAAAATAATTACAAAATTACCTGTAAAATAAATCCTAACCTAAGTTACAATTAAACCTAACACTACACTATCATTAAATAAATTAAATAAATTAACTACAAGTACCTACAATTAAATACAATGAAATAAACTAAACTAAAGTACAAAAAATAAAAAAATATTACAAGAATTTTTAACTAATTACACCTAATCTAAGCCCCTTAATAAAATAACAAAGCCCCCCAAAATAAAAAAATGCCCTACCCTATACTAAATTACAAAAGTTAACAGCTCTATTACCTTACCAGCCCTTAAAAGGGCCTTTTGCGGGGGCATGCCCCAAAGAAAACAGCTCTTTTGCCTGTAAAAAAAACACAATTCCCCCCCCACATTACAACCCACCACCCACATACCCCTACTCTAACCCAAGCCCCCCTTAAATAAACCTAACACTACCCCCCTGAAGATCTCCCTACCTTGAGTCGTGTTCACCCAGCCAGGCCGAAGTCTTCATCCGATGGGGCAGAAGAGGACATCCAGACCGGCAGAAGTCTTCATCCAAGCGGGGCAAGAAGAGGTCTTCCATCCATCAAAAGTCTTGATCCAGGCGGCATCTTCTATGTTCATCCATCTGCAGCAGCAGCATCCTGAATACATCCGACGCGGAGCATCCTCTTCTTTCTTGATCCGATGACTAAATGACTGTACCTTTAAGTGACGTCATCCAAGATGGCGTCCCTTGAATTCCAATTGGCTGATAGGATTATATCAGCCAATCGGAATTAAGGTAGGAAAATCTGATTGGCTGATTCAATCAGCCAATCAGATTCAAGTTCAATCCGATTGGCTGATTGAACTCGCATTCTATTGGCTGATCGGAACAGCCAATAGAATACGAGCTCAATCTGATTGGCTGATTGGATCAGCCAATCGGATTGAACTTGAATCTGATTGGCTGATTGAATCAGCCAATCAGATTTTCCTACCTTAATTCCGATTGGCTGATAGAATCCTATCAGCCAATCGGAATTCAAGGGACGCCATCTTGGATGACGTCACTTAAAGGTACAGTCATTTAGTCGTCGGATCAAGAAAGAAGAGGATGCTCCACGTCGGATGTCTTCAGGATGCTGCCGCTCCGCTCCGGATGGATGAACAGAGAAGATGCTGCCTGGATCAAGACTTCTGATGGATGGAAGACCTCTTCTTGCCCCGCTTGGATGAAGACTTCTGCCGGTCTGGATGTCCTCTTCTGCCCCATCGGATGAAGACTTCGGCCCGGCTGGGTGAACACGACTCAAGGTAGGGAGATCTTCAGGGGGGTAGTGTTAGGTTTATTTAAGGGGGGTTTGGGTTAGAGTAGGGGTATGTGGGTGGTGGGTTGTAATGTGGGGGGGGATTTTGTTTTTTTTTTACAGGCAAAAGAGATGTTTTCTTTGGGGCATGCCCCCGCAAAAAGGCCCTTTTAAGGGCTGGTAAGGTAATAGAGCTGTTAACTTTTGTAATTTAGTATAGGGTAGGGCTTTTTTTTATTTTGGGGGGGTTGTTATTTTATTAGGGGGCTTAGATTAGGTGTAATTAGTTTAAAATTCTTGTAATATTTTTTTATTTTTTGTAATTTAGTGTTTGTTTTTTTGTACTTTAGTTTAGTTTATTTCATTGTATTTAATTGTAGGTACTTGTAGTTAATTTATTTAATGATAGTGTAATGTTAGGTTTAATTGTAACTTAGGTTAGGATTTATTTTACAGGTAATTTTGTAATTATTTTAACTAGGTAGCTATTAATTAGTCAATAACTATTTAATAGCTATTGTACATAGTTAAAATAAATACAAAGTTGCCTGTAAAATAAATATAAATCCTAAAATAGCTACAATGTAACTATTAGTTATATTGCAGCTATATTAGGGTTTATTTTACAGGTAAGTATTTAGTTTTATATAGGATTCATTTATTTATTTAATTTAATGATAGTGTAGTGTTAGGTGTAATTGTAACTTAGGTTAGGATTTATTTTACAGGTAAATTTGTATTTATTTTAGCTAGGTAGTTATTAAATAGTTATTAACAATTTATAACTATTGTACCTAGTTAAAATAAATACAAAGTTGCCTGTAAAATAAATGTAAATCCTAAAATAGCTACAATGTAACTATTAGTTATATTGTAGCTATATTAATAGCTAGTAGGCTTAGATTAGGTGTAATTAGTTTAAAATTATTGTAATATTTTATTATTTTTGGTAATTTAGTGTTTGTTTGTATTTTGGTACTTGTATGATGGATGGAAGACCTCTTCTTGCCCCGCTTGGATGAAGACTTCTGCCGTTCTGGATGTACTCTTCTGCCCCATCGGATGAAGACTTCGGCCCGGCTGGGTGAACACGACTCAAGGTAGGGAGATCTTCAGGGGGTAGTGTTAGGTTTATTTAAGGGGGGTTTGGGTTAGAGTAGGGGTATGTGGGTGGTGGGTTGTAATGTGGGGGGGGGGTATCGTGTTTTTTTTTGTTACAGGCAAAAGAGCTGTTTTCTTTGGGGCATGCCCCGCAAAATGCCCTTTTAAGGGTTGGTAAGGTAATAGAGCTGTTAACTTTTGTAATTTAGTATAGGGTAGGGCATTTTTTTATTTTGGGGGGCTTTGTTATTTTATTAGGGGGCTTAGATTAGGTGTAATTAGTTTAAAATTCTTGTAATATTTTTTGAAATTTAGTGTTTTTGTTTTTTGCAATTTAGTGGGGGTTTTTTGTACTTTAGTTTATTTAATTGTAGATAATTGTTGGTACTTGTAGGTAATTTATTTAATGATAGTGTAGTGTTAGGTGTAATTGTAACTTAGGTTAGGATTTATTTTACAGGTAAATTTGTATTTATTTTAGCTAGGTAGCTATTAAATAGTAATTAACTATTTAATAACTATTGTACCTAGTTAAAATAAATACAAAGTTGCCTGTAAAATAAATATAAATGCTAAAATAGCTACAATGTAACTATTAGTTATATTGCAGCTATATTAGGGTTTATTTTACAGGTAAGTATTTAGTTTTAAATAGGATTCATTTATTTAACTATAGTAAATTTATTTCGTTTTATTTAAATTATATTTAAGTTAGGGGGTATTAGTTTTAGGGTTAGACTTAGGTTTAGGGGTTAATAACCTTATTATAGTAGTGGCGACGTTGGGGGCGGGAGATTAGGGGTTAATAATTGTAGGTAGGTGGCGGCGATGTTAGGGAGGGCAGATTAGGGGTTAATAAAATGTATTATAGTGTTTGCGAGGCGGGAGTGCGGCGGTTTAGGGGTTAATACATTTATTATAGTGGCGGCGATTTGCGGTCAGCAGATTAGGGGTTAATACTTGTAGTTAGATTGCGGCGACGTTGGGGGGCAGATTAGGGGTTAATAACTATAATGTAGGGGTCGGCGATGTTAGGGACAGCAGATTAGGGGTTCATAGCTATAATGTAGGTGGCGGCAATATTCGGTCTGCAGATTAGGGGTTAATAAAATAATGCAGGTGTCAGCGATAGCGGGGGCGGCAGATTATGGGTTAATAAGTGTCAGATTAGGGGTGTTTAGAGACTCGGGGTACATGTTAGGGTGTTAGGTGCAGACTTAGTGTTTCCCCATAGGAAACAATGGGGCTGCGATGTTAGGTTTTTTTTTTCAGCCGAAACTGCCCCATTGTTTCCTATGGGGAATGCCGAATTTTACCGAGCTAATTCGGATTTATTCGGAGATACGGCAGCTATTTCGGATGCATTCGGTAGATTCGGAAGTATTTTAATTCGGAAATCCGAATCGATCCGAATCTCCGAATTTACCAAATTTCCGAATAAATCCGAAACGAACCGCACATGTCTACTTCTATTATCTAATTTGCTCAATTCTTTAGATATCCTTTGTTGAAGAAATAGCAATGCACATGTGTGAGCCAATCACACAAGGCCTCTAGGTGCAGCAACCAATCAGCAGCTACTGGGCATATCTAGATATGCTTTTCAGCAAGTGATATCAAGAGAATGAAGCAAATTAGATAATAGAAGTAAATTAGAAAGTTGTTTAAAATGACATGCTCTTTCTAAATCACGAAAGAAAAAAAATTGGCTTTCATATCCCTTTAATATAAGAATACTTGTGTCCTTTTAATATTTAAATTTCTGTTATGTGAAATCAGTACACAGTGATTATTCTAAAATCTTTTGTTTATGCCCTGAAGAAATCATGCTTACTGTGTTCCTTTAATCCAAAATCGATAGACACCATTTTTTTTTAATGTTTCTTCTGTGGAAGCTGCAGCTGATTTTATTTTGATATCTGGTTCACTCAACATCACAGCCTCAAAAGAAGACGTTTGTATGGGTAGTAGTAACATTAGAGAGAGAAAAAATATCTCCACCCTAGACAAATATTGCTATTGTGATAAAAATCAGCTGACATTTGGTTCAACTACCTTTTGCTAACTGTAGAGTCCCTTTCCATTGGGGTTTAAAAATATTTAATCCTTTAATGCTGACACATACAACATGCAGTCATGTCAGCTACAGCTGTTTCCAAACATCACTAACAAAATTATGGACAGGTTTTGTAGCTTCTGTGCTAGAAATGAATACATCTGAGGATTCAACTTGCTGACTGTGTTTATGTAATTTAATTTTACCATCTGGAATAAAGCAAACAAATTTTAGGAATATAAAGTTCTAAAAGTAAAAATGACATTTAAAAAAAACAACTCTGAGAATAAAACTCCAAGTTAGCTACAAAGTTACTTGAACAATCTACATTGTTTATAAGAAGAGCAAATCATAACATATATATTATCTTTATTTAATATTTTCACTGTTGATTTTACACTAATATTTACAATGTACATTTCTCATCTCCCAGATCTGAAGATAATAATTTTTACTTTGTTGCTATATTTGTGTAAATTGAATATTCAAGCCATTTTCCCCCCTGACATCAAATGGTATATTGTTGTCAAGAAAATGTTAAATTATATATTTTTTTTCTGAGGTAGAAGATATTATTTTATACTTGTACTTTTTATTTGAACGTGTATGGTTAGAATGTCAACATGAAAATTTAGGTACTCAAAACAGACACAAAAAAATTTGAATATTTCCACATATATTATTGGTTGCTTTGAATGTTGAAATTTTCTTGTGGAGATTTTGGACCTTATATGAAATATATAGCTTGGTCATGCCATCAGGCAGCAGGGAGTGCAACATTTGCTACTGTCCTGGTCTTGCCCTCAGGTAGCAGGACGTTCAACAGTATCTGTAGTCTGGGTGTTGCCTTCAGGAAGCAGAGAGTTCATCACTTGCTACAGTCTGGGTCTTGCCTTCAGGAAACAGAGAGTTCATTAACTGGGTCTTGCCCTCAGGCAGCAAGGAGTTCATCACTTGCTACAGTCTGGGTCTTGCCTTCAGGAAGCAGAGAGTTCATTAACTGGGTCTTGCCTTCAGGCAACAGGGAGTTCAACAGTATCTGTAGTCTGGGTCTTGCCTTCAAGAAGCAGGGCATTCATCACTTGCTACATTCTGGGTCTTGCCCTTAGGCAGCAGGGAATATACAGTTTCTCTAGTCTGGTTCTTACCTTTTAGGAAGCAGGAGGTTCATCACTTGCTACATTCTGGGTCTTGCCCTCAGGCAACAGGCAGTTGAAAAGTATCTGTAGTCTGAGTCTTGCCGTCAAGAAGCAGGGAGTTCATCACTTGCTACAGTCTGGGTCTTGCCCTCAGGCAGCAGGGAGTTGAACAGTATCTGTAATCTGGGTCTTGTCGTCAGGAAGCAGGAAGTTAATCACTTGCTACAGTCTGGGTCTTGCCCTCAGGCAGCAAGGAGTTGAACAGTATCTGTAGTGTGGGTCTTGTCTTCAGGAAGCAGGAAGTTAATCACTTGCTACAGTCTGGGTCTTGCACTCAGGCAGCAGGGAGTTGAACAGTATCTGTAGTCTGGGTCTTGTCTTCAGGAAGCAGGAAGTTAATCACTTGCTACAGTCTGGGTCCTGCCCTCAGGCACCAAGGAGTTGAATAGTATTAGGCAGCAAGGTTTTAATCAGTTGGTAGAACCTGGGTAGTGCCTGTGGGATGGGTACTAGTGGGGTTCAGCAGTTGCTATATCTGAAATAAGTAGGGATTTTAGCAGTTGCAACCATCAGGGTTTTGCCTTCAAGTAGTAACGAGGTCCAGCAGTTGCTATGTCTGGATATTGCCTTTAGGAACCAGGGAGTTCATCAAATGCCACTGTCTGGGTCTTACCATTATGTAGCATTGGAGGAGAAATACAGCAACTGCCAAACCTCCTGTTGCTTGTTGACAACACATCTAACATAAACCTGCTGCTGCAGCTTGGACAGAGGACATGGAACTTCTGTAAGAAAATGGAAATATTCAAAGTAACAACAAATTGTCTGTGGAACTTTAGAGCTGACACATTTTCCTTTTTATTCTAAAAGTTGATATTTTCATCTTTTTATTCTGCTAATAGATCATAATATATTAGGTTAGTTTTCATTTTAATTTTGATCTCTAGAAAGAAATGAGAATCTTGAAATTAAACATCACTGAACATCAATAAGCCTTTGGTCAGTTACTATTGCCCTCAATCTTTAATCTCAAACGAATTCTGCAGGTTTCATTAAGCATTTCTGTACATCTTCCCTCACATGCTGTTCCCAGTAATGTACCTTCCAAACACACTCACACAATTTGATATATATATATATATATATATATATATATATATATATATATATATATATATATATATATATATATATATAAAAGAAAAAAGGTTTTAACAGCGCCTATATATCTTCTTATTTAAACAGGTATAAATGTGATTTAGTGAATTATTAGTGATGGTAAAAAAGTTAGTCCTTGGCTGATGAGGAGTAATGTTGATCCAAGTGATTATAGAAATGTATAAAATACCCTTACCAAAAATTACCCCAATCTAATGAGGTAAGTATGCCGCACTGGGGGGTATGTAGATCCTGGATGCCGGTAGGTGCTCCCTTTTAATTTCGATTGCCTCTTGGAGTATGAGGGTGTGTGATTCTTTTTAGAGAAGATGTCCCAATACACTTCTTATACGACTGTGCTTATTGCCTCTTGGAGTTTTCTTGGTCTTGGTGAGAACTTTCTCCTCCGTAGGTGTACCCAAGGAAACAAGAGGTCATAGATAGTGTAATAAAGTTTTATTAAAATAGATAAAATAAAAGTAATATACACATCCAACTCACATTTTATGACCTCACACAGTATGAGGTATGTTAACAGCACATAAAAATGGTTTCTTTAGTCAATGGACTAGAAATATGTCCCAAATGCAATCAGGCAATAGGTGGTGAGCAAAGTCTGGTATAATCGCTCTTAGGGTATATTCTCTATACACTGTTTTTATATTAGTATATGTTATTAATCACTGTTTAACAGTCTTGAAACTGAAATACCACTTTGAACTTATTTGCCTGCTTTGGCGATTATACCGGACTTTGCTCACCACCTATTGCCTGATTGCATTTGGGACATATTTCTAGTCCATTGACTAAAGAAACCATTTTTATGTGCTGTTAACATACCTCATACTGTGTGAGGTCATAAAATGTGAGTTGGATGTGTATATTACTTTTATTTTATCTATTTTAATAAAACTGTATTACACTATCTATGACCTCTTGTTTCCTTGGGTACACCTATGGAGGAGAAAGTTCTCACCAAGACCAAGAAAACTCCAAGAGGCAATAAGCACAGTCATATAAGAAGTGTATTGGGACATCTTCTCTAAAAAGAATCACACCCCCTCATACTCCAAGAGGCAATCGAAATTAAAGGGAGCACCTACCGGCATCCAGGATCTACATACCCCCCAGTGCGGCATACTTACCTCATTAGATTGGGGTAATTTTTGGTAAGGGTATTTTATACATTTCTATAATCACTTGGATCAACATTACTCCTCATCAGCCAAGGACTAAGTTTTTTTACCATCACTAATAATTCACTAAATCACATTTATACCTGTTTAAATATGAAGATATATAGGCGCTGTTAAAACCTTTTTTCTTTTATTTCTACTCTCACTTTATTTAGGTTACTACCTGATACAGTGTTTGCTTATAATAGCTGCCTTAATACTTCTTTCACCCTGTGACTAGCGCAATTACTGAGTATCGCTTGTTTCTTCCCAGGTCTCCTGAGTTGTTAACATTCTACTTGCATATATATATATATATATATATATATATATATATATATATATATATATATATATATATATATATATATATATATATATATATATATATATATATATATATATATATATATACACACACTGTGTATATGTATGTGTGTGTGTGTATATATATATATATATATATATATATATATATATATATATATATAATCATAATATTATTATTATTTTTTTTATATCAAACATGGGATGTGAAAATAAAATAAATGAAGTTGATCTCTGGATTTTGGTACACAACAACTTTAGTTGTAACTCTTTTGATATTCCCAGGGGATATATGAATAGCTAGATCAGCCTGGAAGTTTTTGCATTAGCAACAAGTTTCAGAATATCTTATATCTCAAAATATACCCAGATAAGGGCCAGATTAAAAGTGGAGCGCAACCGTTTGCCCCCGAGTGATAGGTCATGAGGGTTTGAGCTCATCCGGCTAACTGCTTGTACACTGTGTGCAGAATTATTAGGCAAATGAGTATTTTGACCACATCATCCTCTTTATGCATGTTGTCTTACTCCAAGCTGTATAGGCTCGAAAGCCTACTACCAATTAAGCATATTAGGTGATGTGCATCTCTGTAATGAGAAGGGGTGTGGTCTAATGACATCAACACCCTATATCAGGTGTGCATAATTATTAGGCAACTTCCTTTCCTTTGGCAAAATGGGTCAAAAGAAGGACTTGACAGGCTCAGAAAAGTAAAAAATAGTGAGATATCTTGCAGAGGGATGCAGCACTCTTAAAATTGCAAAGCTTCTGAAGCGTGATCATCGAACAATCAAGCGTTTCATTCAAAATAGTCAACAGGGTCGCAAGAAGCGTGTGGAAAAACCAAGGCGCAAAATAACTGCCCATGAACTGAGAAAAGTCAAGCGTGCAGCTGCCAAGATGCCACTTGCCACCAGTTTGGCCATATTTCAGAGCTGCAACATCACTGGAGTGCCCAAAAGCACAAGGTGTGCAATACTCAGAGACATGGCCAAGGTAAGAAAGGCTGAAAGACGACCACCACTGAACAAGACACACAAGCTGAAACGTCAAGACTGGGCCAAGAAATATCTCAAGACTGATTTTTCTAAGGTTTTATGGACTGATGAAATGAGAGTGAGTCTTGATGGGCCAGATGGATGGGCCCGTGGCTGGATTGGTAAAGGGCAGAGAGCTCCAGTCCGACTCAGACGCCAGCAAGGTGGAGGTGGAGTACTGGTTTGGGCTGGTATCATCAAAGATGAGCTTGTGGGGCCTTTTCGGGTTGAGGATGGAGTCAAGCTCAACTCCCAGTCCTACTGCCAGTTTCTGGAAGACACCTTATTCAAGCAGTGGTACAGGAAGAAGTCTGCATCCTTCAAGAAAAATATGATTTTCATGCAGGACAATGCTCCATCACACGCGTCCAAGTACTCCACAGCGTGGCTGGCAAGAAAGGTTATAAAAGAAGAAAATCTAATGACATGGCCTCCTTGTTCACCTGATCTGAACCCCATTGAGAACCTGTGGTCCATCATCAAATGTGAGATTTACAAGGAGGGAAAACAGTACACCTCTCTGAACAGTGTCTGGGAGGCTGTGGTTGCTGCTGCACGCAATGTTGATGGTGAACAGATCAAAACACTGACAGAATCCATGGATGGCAGGCTTTTGAGTGTCCTTGCAAAGAAAGGTGGCTATATTGGTCACTGATTTGTTTTTGTTTTGTTTTTGAATGTCAGAAATGTATATTTGTGAATGTTGAGATGTTATATTGGTTTCACTGGTAAAAATAAATAATTGAAATGGGTATATATTTGTTTTTTGTTAAGTTGCCTAATAATTATGCACAGTAATAGTCACCTGCACACACAGATATCCCCCTAAAATAGCTATAACTAAAAACAAACTAAAAACTACTTCCAAAACTATTTTGCTTTGATATTAATGAGTTTTTTTGGGTTCATTGAGAACATGGTTGTTGTTCAATAATAAAATGAATCCTCAAAAATACAACTTGCCTAATAATTCTGCACTCCCTGTATAACTAGTTAAAAGTAAACGCGATTGCCTGAGCACAATTGCAATTTATGCTAGAATGATTACCACGACTTCAGAGCTCTGGTCAACTGTATCATCAAACCAAAAACACATAAAAATGCATTACAAAGTATAGCTATACTCATAATAACACTGTCTAATAAAAAATATTCAAAAAAAATTGCACACAAAAATTATAAGGGTCAAAGATATGAGATCTCAGGTGTAAGGAAAAAAGACAGGCATATATATATATATATATATATGTGTATTTTTGTGTGTGTATGTATATTTTTATATCTCCCATGTGTATCTGCACTCGCAATTCAGCTGGGTCATCAACCAGGGTGCAAAGTCAGTATATCAATAGATTGCGTCTTCAATCAGGGACTGCACTCGCTGGATTTAGATAAAATATTACTTGTTTATTATGTGGTAATGTTTTGGGGTTCGCAGACCCCTTACTCAGACCAAACATTGTGCAAGTGAAAACAGTGAAACTTAAATATACTAAGCCCCCCCATCCAACAATTCAAAGAAATTGCGCCAAAATTGTGTTTCCATGACTACATCACAGTTGCCTGGTTACAAACATATAAAAAAAACAGAAACATTTAAATGCAAAGTGTATCCCCATCACAAAACAATATTATCCAGTGTATCAATCATAGTGTGTTTAAATATCATTCAGTTTTAGTTAGTACCTGATTAGTCATTTAATCAAACTTCATAGATTCAAGGTATTAGCGCTTCACAGTAAACAGTAAACAGTACAGAAAATAACAAGTGGGTGCAAGTGGATATAAAGGCTGGAATACAGAAGACAAAGTGTCCGTTATGGATATGTATAATCATAAAATAATATAATATAGTGTCCAATCATGCCTGATTTAGCCTTTCAGTGTGGAAATATATCCTGTCTTATAACTGTATTCCAGACACTGTAAATATTGTAATATGACGTCTGTGTGTTTAAATCTAATGTGTAAAACATTGTTGGCAGGATAGTAATAATGTTATGCTTATATGTCAAAGTACTAGAAGCCTACCTGTGATACAGCCCCTTCTGACAATGTTAGATCGTATGCTGCTAAGCAACCTCCCTCAGCTTAGTAACAGATCAGGAGCAATTCTTACAGAGCCGATGTGTGCATGGCTAGAAGTCTTAGCCCAAGCACATGGCTAATTAGCATATTGCCGTGAAGTATATTCAAACACAGAGCGTCGGAGTGCTACGCATTCGTACTAACTAGTGGAGTCAAATATCAGACTATTACGTGTCCCCCAAACTGAGTATATAAAAAATATGTAATAAGTTTATAATCATAAAACAAGGAGATTAGTTAATGTTATACTTTTATTTCACACATAGCGCCAGAACATTACGTATTCATGTCATAATAGTAGGGTCCCTAAATGTATGCTTCACAGATATGTACTACATGTGTAGAACAAGGGGACTAGTCAGTGCTGTGCTCGCATGTCACTATGTTTAAATCTAACAGATCCTGGGGGGAGGGGTTGGGTTATCGATTATGCTCTATTGTCCCAGACATCTGGTTATATAAAGCCAAAGTGTGTAACCATCTACACAAAATGTCAACTCATGCACTCTAACATCAATAGAGTTTTAAATTTTACTCAGTAAAGTAACTGATAATATAACATGTAACAAATGACAGGTAGTATGTGAGTAGCAACCCTCTGAGTATACATACGTTGCTAAATTGAATCTTAGCATTTACTATATTATCATACGCATACATATATGTGATACTATAAATCAAGGGCTACAAAAAATTCTCCTTGCATAACTAATCCCATTGTGGTATCAACAAGTACTGGTAATATCACAGTCACCATCTCAGTCATGTTAAACAATATACACAGTGTTTCAGAAGTTATTCATGTGTCAGCCCAGCTAAGGAGGATGAGATCAGACCTCATCTATAAAATCATAGGTCTATCTACTGACAAGCGACAATCATGGTCTTAAAAGTAAACTCTTAAATGAACTCTTAAAAGAGTAATAATTTTTAGAGTACAAATATAATATTTAGTCTTAAAGGTTATTTAATATGAGGAATTTTAGATCCTTAATCTGACTTGTATGTGTATATATATATATATATATATATATATATATATATATATATATATATATATTTATGCAATACTTTCTGATTTTATCCCAGAGTGACAATATAACTACGTCCATAAAATATATCTGTTTATTTACACAGCTTTTTATGGCTCATTGAGGAATTAACAATTAAAGTCTAACTAATCCAGATATATATTTATGTTTTCTTGACCATGCAAGGCATAAATTATATGAAATCTGGCTTATTATTTAGCTAAAAAGGGGCTTACAATGTACAAATTGTAGCTATGGGATTACATATTTCTATATTATATTAATCGATAGAATTGACTAAGTTTCTAGTTTAAAATATTGCATAAATACACATATAGATGAGAAACTGATAAATAATCCAATGTAATAAGACTCTTAAAATTACTGTTGGTTTCAAAATACACAATTATTTATTAGATCAGCTATAAAACATAAAATGACACAATATTCAATGCATAGGCCTAAAGACAATAACAATTAACATTTACTTAGACAAATATACATTTACACAAGCATACATGACATAGGTACCTTGGGATTATCTTGTGGACAGTGTTTCAGCTAGCTCTGGTCTGTGTCCTATCTCCTTCCCTTCTGACTTCTCTCTTCTCTTGACTAACATCTACTACTATATATTCAATCCTTGCCCCACCTGTTAGTATTACTCTTGATACAATTGGTTCATTTGTTCCCGCCTCACCATATTTGGAAAACTGAATGCCATTGGTCCTAGCTGTTTACATGTAAATAGGGCTATTGGAGTGGGTGATATCTATAAATCATATGGCTTGGACAGCTGTTTGTAAGGTCAGATGTTCCTTTATCCATGATAACCTGTTATCTACCATCCACACCCCAACAGGTACATGAAAGACTCCTATTTACATGTAAACATCTGGTGCCTCTTATTGAATGGGAATAAGCCTGAGAAAATAGCTCCTTTGTTTACCATATCTTGATTTTTTTTTAGATAGACAGGGCATGGTAAACAAAAAGGCTTGTATGGCTTCTGTTCTTGAGACAGGGCAGTAAACAAAAGACTTTATAGCTTTTGTAACTGAAATAGAGCATAGAAAGGTAGACAGCTTCTATATTTCTCATGGCTAATTAATATGACTAAAATATTATACAAATACATAAATATGCTCATGCATACAATATATACATTGAAATGGAACTATAACATAAGCACATTGCCAAACTGTAACAATGGTTTCTAAACAGACCTTGTGTCAGAGTATGAATGACTCTTACAGCAAGACCTCAAAAAGTTATTATATATCATTGGTCTACTGTTCACAAATGGCAATCAAGGTCAGACATTAAGGCGTCATATTAGGCAAAGTTTGGATGAATATCAGAGTCAAATTTTATTCAAGGTTCCATAAATGAAACATTAGCGATTCAAGACATGTAAAAAGCACCTAAATTAATGATCCAATTATGTCATATCCTGTGTGGTACCCTACTATTTGGTCATTATTGCTGTGTCAAGCATCATATAAGTCTCAATCCTGATGGGCCAAACCAAGATCATGCTATGTACTCTATGAAGATTACTGTGTCAGACCTAGTGTTTAACCCACTTTGACATGGAATCCACCCTGGTCCAATGTCCCAGATCATATGATAGCTTCAAGGTTATTAAATGTTACTCAACCTTATTTCCCGGGTTCATAGAAAACAATGCCAGTCATAAGACATGTTCAGGCCATGCGGATGTAGGGTACCAATTCGATATATCCATCGAGATTCCAGTTGAAGTAGTGTTCTGTCTCGGTCACCCCCTGTTTCAAGGGGGGGGGACGCGATCAATCAGGATGAACCGTAAGTCAGTTACTTTGTGCTTTGCATGCAATAAATGTTTCACTACGGGTTGGTCAGAAACTCCTTTATCCAGTGCGCTACATATTGCAGATCTATGATTAGCCATCCGTAGGCTGGCATTATCAATCGTCTTTCCGACATAAAATTGACCACAGCAACAACTGAGTAGATAAATCACATGACTCGTAGTACATGTGATAAAGTATTTTATGGTATATTTTTGGGTTGTGTGTGGATGTCGGAATGTTCTGCATGGAATCATGCCATTGCAAGTTGTACAGCCTTTACACCTAAAGCAGCCAGTTTTCCTTGTCTTTAGCCATTGTTGCTTTTGATAGCAATGTTGTGGGTCCATGAGCATCAATCTATCTCTAAGATTTCTCCAACATTTGTATCCCATGATTGGTGGGTCCATATGTCCAAAAGGTAGAGTCTTGTCTGATTCAAGGATCTCCCATCTGTCTCTGATGTTGTCAGACAATTCCTTCTTACCCTTGTTGTACGTGGTAGTAAAAACCATCCTTGTCTTTTTGTTATCCTTGGGCCAAGTATCCATCTCATTGGGCTTTGATGTGATCTCCTGTATGACCTCGTTAATTAGGCTATTCTTGTAGCCACGTTGGAGAAATGTGTTGGCCATCATCTCTAACTGCTGCTCCCTGTTTGTTGTTTCAGTATTATTCCTCATAACTCGTACTATTTTTGACTTAATGATCGCCTTATGGGTATGTGGTGGATGGTTGCTCGAAGCCTCAAATAGGGAGTTTCTGTCTGTTGGTTTGGTATAGAGGGTTGTGTACAATTTACCTTGCTTCTTATAGATTCTTAGGTCAAGGAAGTCAGTGTACTCCCGATTATGTTTGAGTTCAAATTCTATCGGGACTCGCGATTATTTATTTGTTCAACCCATCCAGTCAGTGATTCCTCGTGTCCTTGCCAGATGAAGAAAACACCATCAATGTATCTTTTGTAACACCTGATGTGCTTATGGTTAAATACATCCATTGTGCCCTTCTCATATTGTTCCATAAAGAGGTTGGCGTATGACAGGGCCACATTTGACCCCATGGCTGTCCCTATGAGCTGTTGGGTAAAAGTTCCTCTCAAAACGGAAATAGTTCAGTTTTAGACATTTCTCAAGGAGTTTCAGAATGAAGGTGATGGGTGGTCCCACGTAGGGGTAGTGGGTTAGTGCTGTCTCTATTGCATCTAGATTACCGTATAGAGGCTCCTTATGTCCATTGTCACTAGTAGGTCATCTTTATTGACTAATTCCAAAGATTTCAGTATTGTGATTAGATCCCCGGAGTCCCTAATGTAAAAGTCCATCCATTTAACTAGCGGTTGTAGAAGGGCATCAATGAATTGGGCCAATGGTTGGAGTAGAGAGCCTCTGGCAGACACAATTTGCCAGGTGGGTTTAGTGGATCCTTGTGGCAGTGTGTACAGGATGGATAGGATGTAGTGTTAAAAACTGATATTCATCCTTTTCTATCCAGTTGTTGTTAAATGCCTCCTCCAGCACCTTATCGATCTCTTTTTTTTTTTTTTAAATCCTTTGTTAGGTCCCATGTTAGCTTCTTGTAGGTCAGGTTATCCATTGGAATCTGAGATACCCGATGATGAGATTACTACAAAAACATTTGCTTACACTACAGAGGATGCTCTAAGGATACTAGTGGATTCAGATGTAACTGAAACAGACCACACTGAAACGCCACAGACAATCTATAACACCCTGATAAGCCTGAAGAAAAGAGAAACCGACTTGGAATTGCACGCTGTCTATCTCTCCAAATACCACAAAAAGAACAAGATACCAAGGGGATTTAGGATCAGAAATCAGCCTATGATTGGAAACAATAATAAAAACTTCTGCTTAAGATGGTGTCAGATCCAGAACAAATGTTCTTTGGCTTTAATATTATTTGTAATCAAGGAATGTACTAATATTCTAATCACCGTGAGGGATAAAGGAATTCAGTTGCAACAAAATGCAGACATTGAGGGATGACTGCAGTGACACATGGTTGGACAAGATCACCAAACAAGTAAACGACTATAAGAGGGAATTAGTGGCCTTTAAACCGAAAGATCATCACAGTGGATAATGACTACAAGGACAAAATAATCTGTTCCTGGCTCCATGGTAATACACAAAGAGGACCACAGAGACTGCGAAGATAATGCTACTATAGGTCCAGGTTCCTCAATACTGTGGATAGCAGCTCGGGATTGGACACTGAGGGCAGTTATACCCAACAACACCAACAGGATCAAGGACTCACAACAACTAATGCCTCTGTTTTAAGGGTAACTACCAGGTCAGCCAACACATGAGGCCGAGTACGCACCCGAGCAGGGGCAACTACTGCGGGTGGAAGACCACCTCTACCACCAAGATAGCGAACCCTGATATTGTCATTAACATCCGCATCAGGACACTTGACAAAGCAGAGATCAGTCTTGCGTTTATTCTTACCTTCAAGATTGACAACTTCGATATGTACCTGGATATACACAAGTTCCAGAGAAACCTCAAACTCAAAGAACATTTCAGGTATGTCACAACAGAAGTTGAGATTCAAGTTGAGATTCAAATCTAGAAGCAGGTTTGAACCAACCACTAGTGGATCTAGTATCAAAACATATACTAGTTTGATCTCTAGCGACTCAGATAGAACAACTATGGATGGACACAGACCAAATCTCTCCAAAGCTGAAAGACAGGCACTAAAATCACTAGCCATGGACTCTGATATTGTGATAAGGCCCACCGATAAGGGTGGGGCCATTGTAATAATGAAATACGACCAATAAAAAGATGGGATCCTGAGACAACTAAGTGATAACCTGACCTACTAGTAGCTAACATGGGACCCAACAAAGGATTTCAAAAAAGAGATTGATGAGATGTTGGAGGAGGCATTTAACAACTGGATAGACAAGGATGAATATCACTTTTTAACAACACTACATCCCATCCTATCCTGTATAAACTGCCCAAGATACACAAGGATCAACTAAACCCACCTGGCAGACCAATTGTGTCTGCCAGAGGCCCTCTACTCCAACCATTGGCCCAATTCATTGATGCTCTTCTATAACCGCTAGTTAAATGGATGGACTCTTACATTAGGGACTCCGGGGATCTAATCACAATACTGAAGTCTTTTGGAAGAAGTCAATAACGATGACATACTAGTGACAATGGATGTAAGGAGCCTCTACGGTCATCCCACACATTGATGATCTAGGTACAATAGAGACAGCACTAACCCACTACCCCTACGTGGGACCACCCATCACCTTCATTCTGAAACACCTTGAGAAATGTCTGAACCTGAGCTATTTCCTTTTTGAGAGGAACTTTTACCAACAGCTCATGGGGACAGCCATGGGGTCAAATGTGGCCCTGTCATACACTAACCTCTTTATGGAACAATATGAGAAGGGCACAATGGATGTATTTAACCATAAGCACATCAGGTGTTACAAAAGATACATTGATGATGTTTTCTTCATCTGGCAAGGACACGAGGAATCACTGACTGGATGGGTTGAACAATTAAATAATCGAGAGTCCCTGATTAAAATTTGAACTCAAACATGATCAGGAGTACACTGATCAAGGTAAATTGTACACAACCTTCTATACCAAACCGACGGACAGAAACTCCCTATTTGAGGCTTCGAGCAACCATCCACCACATACCCATAAGGCGATCATTAAGTCACAAATGGTAAGAGATATGAGGAATAATACTGAAACAACAAACTGGGAGCCACAGCTAGAGATGATAGCCAACAAATATCTCTGACGTGGCTACAAGAATAGCCTAATTGACGAGGTCATACAGGAGATCACATCAAAGCCCAATGAGATGGATACTCGGCCCAAGGATAACAACAAGACGAGGATGGTTTTTACTACCACATACAACAAGGGTGAGAAGGAATTGGCTGACAACATCAGAAACGGATGGGAGATCCTTGAATCAGAAAAGACCCTACCTTTTGGACATACGGACCAACCAATCATGGGATACAAACGTTGGAGAAATCTTATAGATTGATGCTCACGGACCCACAACATTGCTATCAAAAGCAACAATGGCTAAAGACAAGGAAAACTGGCTGCTTTAGGTGTACAGGCTGTACAACTTGCAACGACATGATTCCCTGCAAAACATTCCGACATCCACACACGACCCAAAAATATACCATAAAATACTTTATCACATGTACTATGAGTCATGTGATTTATCTACTCCGTTGTTGCTGTGGTCAATTTTATGTCGGAAAGACGATTGATAATGCCTACCTACGGAGGGCTAATCCATAGATCTGCAATACGTAGTGCACTGGATAAAAGAGTTTCTGACCAACCAGTAGAGAGACATTTCTTGCATGCAAAGCACAAAGTAACTGACTCATGGTTCATCCTGATTGATCACGTCTCCCCCTGGAATCTCGATGGATATATTGACTGGGTACCCTACATCCGCATGGCCTGAACATGTCTAATGACTGGCATTGTTTTCTATGAACCTGGGAAATAAGGGTGAGTAACATTTAATAACCTTGAAGCTATCATATGATCTGGGACATCGGACCAGGGTGGATTCATGTCATAGTGGGTTCTAAACTAGGTCTGACCCAGTAATCTTCATAGAGTACATAGCATGATCTTGGTTTGGCCCATCAGGATTGAGACTTATATGATGCTTGACACAGCAATAATGACCAAATAGTAGGGTACCTCACAGGATATGACATCATTGGATCATTAACTTAGGTGCTTTTTACATGTCTTGAATCGCTAATGTTTCATTTATGGAACCATGAATAAAATTTGACTCTGATATTTATCCAAACTTTGCCCAATATGATGCCTTAATTTCTGACCTTGATTGCCATTTGTGAACAGTAGACCAATGATATATTATAAATTTTTGAGGTCTTGCTGTAAGAGTCATTCATACTCTGACACAAGGTCTGTTTAGAAACCATAATTGTCGCTTGTCAGTAGATAGACCTATGATTTCATAGATGAGGTCTGATCTCACCCCCTTAGCTGGGTTGACACTTGGATAACTTCTGCAACACTGTGTATGTTGTTTAACATGACTGAGATGGTGACTGTGATATTACCAGTACTTGTTCCCACAATGGGATCAGTTTTGCAAGGAGAATTTTTTGTAGCCCTTGATTTATAGTATCACATACAGTAGGGCAAAAAAGTATTTAGTCAGCCACCAATTGTGCAAGTTCTCCCACTTACGAAGATGAGAGAGGCCTGTAATTTACATCATAGGTATACCTCAACTATGAGAGACAAAATGTGAAACAAATCCAGACAATCACATTGTCTGATTTGGAAATAATTTATTTGCATATTATGGTGGAAAATAAGTATTTGGTCACCTACAAACAAGCAAGATTTCTGGCTCTCACAGACCTGTATCTTCTTCTTTTTGCTCATCTGTCCTCCACTCATTACCTGTATGAATGGCACCTGTTTTAACTTATCAGTATAAAAGACACCTGTCCATAACCTCAAACAGTCACACTCCAAACTCCACTATGGTGAAGTCCAAAGAGCTGTCGAAGGACACCAGAAACAAAATTGTAGACCTGCACCAGGCTGGGAAGACTGAATCTGCAATATTCAAGCAGCTTGGTGTGAAGAAATCAACTGTGGGAGCAATAATTAAAAAAGACATAAAAGACCACTGATAATCTCCCTTGATCTGGGGCTCCACGCAAGATCTCACCCCGTGGGGTCAAAATGATCACAAGAACAGTGAGCAAACATCCCAGAACCACATGGGGGGACCTAGTGAATGACCTGCAGAGAGCTGGGACCAACGTAACAAAGGCTACCATCAGTAACACACTACGCTGCCAGGGACTCAGATCCTGCAGTGCCAGACGTGTCCCCCTGCTTAAGCCAGTACATGTCCGGGCCCATCTGAAGTATGCTAGAGAGCATTTGGATGATCCAGAAGCGGATTGGGAGAATGTCATATGGTCAGATGAAACCGAAGTAGAACTGTTTGGTAGAAACACAACTCGTCATGTTTGGAGGAGAGAGAATGCTGAATTGCAAACAAAGAACACCATACCTACTGTGAAGCATGGGGGTGGCAGCAACATGCTTTGGGGCTGTTTCTCTGCAAAGGGAACAGGACGACTGATCCATGTACATGAAAGAATGAATGGGGCCATGTATCATGAGATTTTGAGTAAAAACCTCCTTCCATCAGCAAGGGCATTGAAGATGAAACGTGGCTGGGTCTTTCAGCATGACAATGATCCCAAACACACCACCCAGACACCGAAGGAGTGGCTTCGTAAGAAGCATTTCAAGGTCCTGTAGTGGCCTAGCCAGTCTCCAGATCTCAACCCCATAGAAAACCTTTGGAGGGAGTTGAAAGTCTGTGTTGCCCAGCGACAGCCCCAAAACATCACTGCTCTAGAGGAGATATGCATGCAGGAATGGGACAACATACCAGCAACAGTGTGTGACAACCTTTTGAAGACTTACAGAAAACGTTTAACCTCTGTCATTGCCAACAAAGGATATATAACAAAGTATTGAGATGAACTTTTGATATTGACCAAATACTTATTTTCCACCATAATATGCAAATAAATTCTTTCCAAATCAGACAATGTGATTGTCTGGATTTGTTTCCACGTTTTGTCTTTCATAGTTGAGGTATACCTATGATGAACATTACAGGCCTCTCTCATCTTCTTAAGTGGGAGAACTTGCACAATTGGTGGCTGACTAAATACTTTTTTCCCCACTGTATATGTACGCGTATGATAATAATATATAGTAAATGCTAAGATTCAATTTAGCAACGTATGTATACTCGGAGGGTTTCTACTCACATGCTAGCTGTCATTTGTTACATGTTATATTATCAGTTACTTTACTGAGTAAAATTTAAAACTCTATTGATGTTAAATAGAGTGCATGAGTTGACATTTTGTGTAGATGGTTACACACATTGGCTTTATATAACCAGATGACTGGGACAATAGAGCATAATCGATAACCCAACCCCCACCCCCAGGATCTGTTAGATTTACACATAGTGACATGCGAGCACAGAACTGACTAGTCCCCTTGTTCTACACATGTAGTACATATCTGTGAAGCATATTTAGGGACCCCACTATTATGACATGAATACGTAATGTTCTGGCGCTATGTGTGAAATACAACTATAACACTAACTAATCTCCTTGTTTTATAATTATAAACTTATTGCATATTTTTGATACACTCAGTTTGGGGACACGTAATAGTCTTATATTTGACTCCACTAGTTAGTACGAATGCGTAGCACTCTGACGCTCTGTGTTTGAATATACTTCACGGCAATATGCTAATTAGCCATGTGCTTGGGCTAAGACTTCTAGCCACGCACACATCGGCTCTGTAAGAATTGCTCCTGATGCGTTACTAAGCTGATGGAGGTTGCTTAGATGCTTAGAAGCATATGATCTAACATTGTCAGAAGGGGCTGTATCACAGGTAGGCTTCTAGTACTTTAACATATAAGCATAACATTATTACTATCCTGCCAACAATGTTTTACACATTAGATTTAAACAAACAGACGTCATATTACAATATTTACAGTGTCTGGAGTACAGTTATAAGACAGGATATATTTCCACACTGAAAGGCTAAATCAGGCATGATTGGACACTATATTATTATATTATTTTATGATTATACATATCCATAACGGACACTATGTCTTCTGTATTCCAGCCTTTATATCCACTTGCACCCACTTGTTATTTTCTGTACTGTTTACTTTAATCTAATGCGTGACACATGAACTAACTCATGTGAAGCGCTACTACCTTGAATCTATGGAACCTATGAAGTTTGATTAAATGACTAATCAGGTACTAACTATAATTGAATGATATTTATACACACTGTTTGATACACTGGATAATATTTTTTGTGATGGGGATACACTTTGTATTTAAATGTTTCTATGTTTTTTTATATATGTTTGTAACCAGGCAACTGTAGTGTAGTCATGGAAACACAATTTTGGCTCAATTTCTTTGAATTGTTGGATGGGTGGGGCTTAGTATATTTAAGTTTCACTTGCACAATGTTTGGTCTGAGGAAGGGGTCTGCCAACCCCAAAACGTTACCACATAATAAACAAGTATTATTTTATCTAAATCCAGCGAGTGCAGTCCCTGATTGAAGAAGACATCTATGTATATTTGTGTGTGTGTGTGTATGTGTATATATATATACAAAATAAGGGGGGACAGAAAAACTGAATCACAGGCTGTCAAACTCAATAACATATTTTTTACAAGAATGTGAGGAAAAAGAGGACAAAGGGTTAACTAGCGCTATATCTGACACTTAAATTAAATATATATATCCAACCAATATATCATATACATTCACATTGGACAACAAATCATGTGTATATATATATGCTGAGATATAGAAATACAATCGATATATCTGTGATCAGAGTTCATAAGAAATGTACATAGCACTTGAAGGATAAAATCGTGCAATCCCAGTGAGAAATTTCTGAAATTTCTACTTACAAGATTTAACCCCTATCATATGAGATAAGTTTATGACACTGCAGGGGGGGGCGCTCCTTTTCGTCACTTTGTATATATCTGTAGTCTGTTTGGTCTGTTAGCTCCAGACTTCGCTATTCCCCTTGGAATGATGAAGTTTCTAATCCCTCTCGTCTTTCTTCTAGTATGGTAGACTCCCGAATCTCTCTCGTGAGTATAGATAAAAAAGCAGAAAGAAGCCGCAATAGTGTAATATAGTAAAGACTGATTTATTTCAACATACATCTGTAAAAAACCTGCTTACATTTTATGCCCTCAATAGTGTATGAGGTAATTAATCGGTCATAAGATACAAAGTGGCAAGTTCCACTGTGTTGTCACTTCAGGAAAGTCTGTTCTCAAACTCTCCTAGAAAGCAGTTTGTGTAAAAGCAAACCAGATTGCCCGGTGTGGATAAAAGTCTATGTTACACTGTCTTATGCATTACGAAGGATGGCACAATATTACTTACTAAAAGGAAGTAATATTGTGACAATGCGGCTTCTTTCTGCTTTTGAATCTATACCCATGAGAGATATTCAGGAGTCTACCATACTAGAAGAAGTAAATCCTAATGAGCGCAAAAATCTTACTTCTAGCACAATTAATGCTCAAGTGGGAGCGATAATTTCCGCTTCACTCATAATATGGGTATCTTTTGGGCACCAATGTTTTAGAACACCTGGAGCCTAGACAGAAAAACTTGGATACCATTGCTCTAGAAGAACAGATTATGAAAAAGAGTCCCGGGGGAGCACATACTGAAAGATTTTCATGGGATGAGAATGTTCGCTGAATGTTTGCAAAAACTTGCAAAGAGTCAAAACTGTGAACCATGGGAGAAGAAGACATTGAAATAAGCCACGGAGAACATTTAATTGACCCATGAGCTGAGAGAGTGCCAGAAGATCAAGAACTGGGAGTGGAATAAGCTGGGAGACTGTGAATAAAGCAGTGGCTGAGTGAGAACCAGAGAAGTTATAGCTAAGATAAAGCCAGAAAAGAGTACTAGAAACGATTCATAATACAAGAGCAGGAGTAATGGAAAAAAGGGTTTATGGAAGCAATCATTAAAAACATAAAGGTTTTAGTAAAGCAGAGGTTAAAGAAAGAAGATGATCTGCTCAGAGGGGGGGGGGGTGCAATTGAGACCAGCGAGCATGTAACAAAGAGAAGATCAGGGGAGTAAAGGTTAAACATGGAGAATATAGCATAAAAGAAAGTAAGTTATTGGGCTGGAACTACTGGAGAAAAGGTTTGCTGAGCTGACCTTACTTATACAATTTGTAGATTTGCTTTGTGCCACCAAAACATATAAAGCTGAAATGCCGCATATTTTATAGTTTTATTTGTACTGTAATACAGGGCTTGACAAGTTCAGTTTGTCAACATGTAATGGCTCCTAGTTTTACTTTAGATTGCTCTACTCCTCAGTATTTCGGCTTGCTCCAAATTTTCATTTACATTTATCAACTCTTGCTGTAAGACATATAACCCTTAAAGGGACAGTAAAGTCTAATTTAAGTTTTCATGTTTCAGATAGGGTAAGCAGTTTTAAACTTCTATTATCAAATGTGCTTTCTTCTCTTGATATCATTTGTTGAACTGTACAGCTAAGTATGCTCAGGAGCAGCTGTGCACTGTTGGGAGCTAACTGGTGATTGGTGGCTGCACATATATGCCTCATATCATTGGTTCCCCCTATGGTTTCAGTTAGTTCAGTTCAGTAGTGCATTTCAACACCTGCACCTACGCTCCATCAAAGGATACCAAGGGCACAAAGCACATTTAATAATAGTAATACATTGGAAAGTTATTTAAAACGGCATGATCTATCTCCCTGCTTCCTGTAGGCAAATTTAAGATGTTTACATACATTAGTACACTTGGCTTAGGAATAAAGATTCTTTATGTCTTTCCCACTGGTCCTTCTGATTACTGGTGTGGTTACACCAATGCAGGAAAAGGCAATTTATCTAATATTGATATCTATAAATAAGTTTTCATGGAATTTGTCATATATAAATATTTCCTCTTATGATGCAGACCATCTCAGGATAAGCTATTTGTCTTGTCTGTATAATGTTTCTAGTGTAATGCTGATGCAATACAATTATATACAATTGTCAAACATTAAAAATCTTCTTCCTATACATTTCTTGGCCAGATTTGAATTTCTGTTTAAATCATATATAATTATAAAAAAAAATTCTTGGTCCTATAATATTGGTATAAGTTAATAATTCCCAGGTTATAATTTTAACAGCGCAGATTTTTTTTCCTGATAAACTCTCGGCTTCATGAATTAATATCTTGTTTACTATTCTTATCTTTTATTTGCCAACAGAGAGCTCCAGAAGACCTCATTGTCATGTTTACTGACATCCTTTAAACTCATGGCAAAGTTGACCCCTCTTATCTAAATCTAGTCCTATATTTCCATCATAATAATGGCCAAACATTGTTTTGTAAATCAGTTGAGTAACCATTGTATTTAACTTGTAATATATTGGGGGAATTCTCTTCTGACCTCATTTATCTGTGTATAACAATTTTCACATTATTGTTCAATTCCCATATTTCTCTGATAACATACTTGATTGTGAAAAGCTCTTGCAGCTGTCAGTTTAGGATTGCTATTAATGTACTATTCACTGCAGTTTCAGATTTAGTTGTAGAATTATTTCCTCTACTAATACTGCAATTAGCCTCTAACAAAAAGGGCCAGACATCACATCCCAGTTATATTTGTGGTTGTGTATTTCAGAGGTTTTTCTATATCTATCTATCTATCTATCTATCTATCTATCTATCTATCAGCTATATATATATATATATATATATATATATATATATATATATATATATATATATATATATATATATATATATATAATATTAAGAAACATATTTAATGTGTTACAAGCTGCGTAATTTAATTTGCCTGTAATAAAACTGTAGAAATCTTGGCAGTCAATTTTCTAGAAAGCAGCAATGTCAGAATTCCTACTAGATTGTCCTCTAAATACCTAAAGAGAGTACTAGATGTTTTCAGAACTGGCATGGGTAATTATCTAAAAATGAAAATGCATTTAACATTTTAGTATAGGAAAAAACAGACATTTTAAGGAATGTAAATATTAAACCCAATAACTGATCCCATGCTATAATCTGTTTCCCTGTTAAAGTAAGTTTCTGTTGAAGCATAGAGTTTGAGAACTATGGGAGTTCGAGCAAATAAGAGGTTAGTATAACCAAGGGTGAATATAAATATTTTGTATTCGTAAATTAAACCTTTTAAGTAAGAATGTGTGAGAATCTTATTCAGAGTACAGTTTGCAATATATGTTAACAGGTGTTAATTACTAGGAACATGCTACAAGCCCCCCAACATTAGTGATATGGCGGAAACTCAACTGCTAATACAAATAGGAGAGGCTGCTATAATACCAGTGCTGTAATTATTGGAGATTTTAAAAGGTTCCGTTTACCCAAAATGTTTCTTTACCCTTATTTTGGCTTTTGAATTTCCTGATTTAGCCTGTGGTATCCCAACCTGCACTGAAAGTTTCTATACTGAAGTCTAGGCTATTGATAAGATATGGAAACACAGCCACCAAAAGAAATTACACTCCCAGTGGGGTGGAGGATAGTTCAGCAATAAAATATAAATTTTCCAATTGTTCTCTCTAAGACTTGAACTTTGGTTTACAAACCAATATAAGATAAGGAACCAAGTGTGCGTGCACAAAGTGATAACATAATGAGATATTCTATTACCTGCAAGTTCAACCTATTTTAATAGGTTGTGGGTTATAAGCACAAAACCAGCTAATTCATATACACAGATAAATCTGAAAATGCAATTTCTCATACATTTTATATTCTGCAGCTGGTATAACAAGTAATTGAAAATACATTAAGGGAAAAACAATTTTACAGTATACTGTCCCTTTAACTACCCCAACAGAAACTGGGCCAATGAAACTAGTAATACAGATAAGGCAGATATTTTTTAAAGAAATTCTCAAAGATAACTTCATGTTGTAATTAATACAGGAGCCAACTAGAATTAAAGCTATATTTGCTATTATTTCTGTATTGTTTGAAAGCACTAAATCCAACATAGAAGTCAAAGAACATTTGGGTTAACAGTGATTATAACATGTTCATGTTTGAAATCACTTTCCATAAGCAGTGTTAACAGAGTTTAAGAGTTTTAAGAAAGCAGAATTTAATAAGTTAAGGAAATTGTTAAGTAACATAAATTGGGACAAAGTATGCTCTAAAAAAAAAAGACATGGATAACATTTAAAACTTAGTTAAATAAATATAGACATCAACACATACATACATTGGAGAAGGCCCTTCCCTGTACCAGCATACAGGGTCAGGCAGAATAACGCCCCTTTTGCATGAGTTTGTAGAAGTAACGCCCCTTTTTAATGAGTTTGTAGAAGTAACGCCCCATTTTCATGAATTTGTAGAAGTAACGCCCCTTTTTAATGAGTTTGTAGAAGTAACGCCTTTATTTCAAGACTTTGTAGAAGTAACGCCCCTTTGCATGAGTTTGTAGAAGTAACGCCCCTTTTTAATGAGTTTGTAGAAGTAACGCCTTTTTTTTTTTTTCATTGTTCCAGTTTCCCTGAAATAAAGTTTCAAAGGGGTAGATTTATTATGCAGCAGATGCTGCTGTTTCCATCGAGCGCGGAAACACCCTCCTGATCTTACATTCCTGCTTTTCAACAAAGGATAACGAGACAACCAGGGAAATTTGATAGTAGCATTAAATTGTAAAGTTGTTTAAAATTGTATGCTCTATATGAATCAGAAAAGAAAAATGTAAGGCTTTTTGAATGGATTAAAATAGGGGGTGTTATGCAGCCCAGTGTAGTTAAGTATTTTACAATTTAATTTAGTATGAAACAATTTTAAATAAGCTATAAATATAAGTTGATCTTTTGTTTTTTAGTTCTCTATAACTAAAAATCAAAGGTTATTGGGCCATGTTAAAAAAGTGCAAAAAAGAGAATAAGCAAGATTGGAAGAAAAAAAAAATTCTTGCAGGGTTTTTCTCAACATTGGACAGTAATAACTTTGATCAAACAGCTGTCAAAAAAACTTCCTTGAAGAAATTAGCATTTTGAGAATATCTTAAACCCATATTCTGTAGCTTGTACAAAACAATTTGTGCTTTCACAGATTTCATCAAAAGCTGTGATTCATGCTGGATCTTTGACACAAAACCAGGCCTTTGAATGAAGAAATTCAAATGGCAAACACATTTTCTATTTGTATGTACACAATAGCTTTCTGATCATTATTATCCAGTTAGTCTTTTCAGGCACATCTGACAAGACAGAGTGCTTGTCAGTTATAATTTCATTATTGCCCTTTATAGCAGGCCTTTAGCCTTTTTGTAAATGACATATTGTCATTGAGTCGTATGTCTGCTGTTACAGGGGAAAAGGGGAACTTTAGTGAACTTTTGAGCCGATTTCTTAATTTGCCTGTAGTGAGGGATATCTGAAGTCATCCTTTCTGGTACTATAATAATTTCGTAGGAGTGATGAGATATGCAGAGATGTCCACCTAACATTTTTCATTTGAGCCTAAAATATCTTTTGCTGAGGAGCCAATGATAGATTTGAAGTAGACATCTTGTTTCATATTTGCTATTTACTGTATTTTTGTAAAGCTTTCTACCTGTGCATAGCTATTTACTGTAGTGGAAGAAGTTCATTTTAACATGGAGAGAAACCCTTACTTAATAAAATTGCTTTTTTTTTTTTTTCTTTTCAAGCTATGAGTTCTCATGGGAACAGTAAACAGACATTATGTAAGGACAGTTTTAATAAAATAATCCATTTTTAAGTTGAAGCTCTTCACATACCAACAGTTTCAGATTTTAAGGTCAGGAGGTTGTGAAGGTTCAAAGTTTATCCCCTTAAGCAATTTAGATGTTGCTACATCCAACCTTCTGGTTAATGCTGCAGTCCTCTTTGTCAGCTTTGAAAGCAAAGACTGCAGCCAGAGACAGAAGGCTTGTGCCTTCATTTGATCAGGAAGAACCATTCTTCCTTTACCTTATGAAGGCAGACCGCGTTTACAGACTGTATCTGGTTGCGGTGATGCCTTGGGTGATGTGGGACGGAAGGAGGGAGGCAGGCTGGCAACGCATTGCTGGCAGGGTTATATTTCTTGATTTTCTATAATGTAGGAATTATTCTCCCAAACAGCTCTCTTCCCTCCCCCCTCTCACTGGTCAATGCCATCTTAGATAGCTATTCTGCTAGTATGTAGTTTAGGGCAGGTTTTTTTCTGTAGTGTAGTGATCCCTCCTCTGTAGTGTAGGCACTCTCTTGCCCCCGACAAGTTATCACTGCAGTGTGGGGACACCGTTTTTTAATTTTTCCCTAGTGTAGGACCCACCCCTCCATCTCTCCTCCCAAAGTTTTATAAGTTTTATTTTCTGCATTGTAGGGATCTGGCTCTCCCTCCGCTCACAATCACTGCTCCACTAACCTTAGTCCTTCTGTCTCACCCCTTCCATCTGCTGTGGCAGTGACTAATACAGACAGTGACACTGTCTGTATTGGATCTGCCTTCATATGGTAACTGAGCATGATCAGATGCTTTCTACCTTTTCAGTTCTTGTAATAAAACATTCTGGTGTTTTCATATATTACATGCTCATAATGGAATGGATTGTATCCAATTAAAGGTTACATGGTCATACCTGTAGACTGTTTAATTATGTTTAAACAAAATATTGGGTTTCAATTGTAGAAACAATATGCACTGAATCCTCCAAGCCAAGGACTTATTGTTTTAATTTGATCTGGCTTTTTTACTTACTATATTGATATTAAGTAAATCATTATAGCATTAAAATGTGCTTAACCAAAAAGATTATGGGCAGGGCCACTATCAGGGGGTGAAAAGGGGTGACTCCTGTCAGGGGCCCACTAGGCCAGTTGGCCCCATGAGGCAAGTACAACTATTATTTAATAAATATATATATTATTATTATATATATATATTTTTTTTTTAAATTTTGGCAGCCACCAGAGGGTGCTACAACAGAGTGTTATTGAGCGCGGGAAATGTCATTACAAGGAGTAAGGCATTAGCATTTAAGAGGATTTCTGAGTGTGCACTAAACGACTATGCACAGTGTGAGACAGTTTGTACAGTGTGTGCCTGAGTCAGACGGCAGATCACTTTCATTTGCAGAGGAGGTAGGACTTACTTAGTAAATGCTGTTTTTTATTTCTTTTTGCAATTTTGGATTGTAACTTCAGTGTGGTAGTTGTATGGTGGGGCCAGGGGTCCATAAAAATACATTGTTATTTTTTTTAAGCAATATGCAGCAGTGTATTTATGATTATTTGACAATGCTGTAGAAATTCTATATTTAAAGCCATGCAGAAATGTTTCCTCCTCAATACACAAATGGTAGGTGCCCTTTTGGCTGATATATATAGCAGAGCTTTCCAAACTTTTCATGTTGGGGACACACTTTTTAGACCTACATCATTTCACGACACAGTAATTCAGTTGTACAAGCAAACAGGAGGTTAAACTAACTTGTTTAAGAGATATGGACACATACATAAATTATATAATAACGAAATATATTTACAAGTAACAGTATGTATGTGCAAGAATTAAAAAAAAAGTTTAATAACACCAATAGCTACTTACTATTTTAATGGGATGTATGAGGTTGATGGGATGAACACGGTTTCTGAATATTTAGTGGAATTTTAAAGACACTCGCATTTCATCATGAAGCATTTTTAATAGGGATGGGCAAATGTGTAAATTTTCAAATTTCAAATGTAGAACGAATGTTATTACCGAAATTCAAATTATAAATCCGAATGTTGATAAGAACGAATATTCTTAAAAATTCTATAATCGAATGTTATTTACAGTTTTCGAATGTCACTTTCGAATTCAAATGTTTATAATTAAATCGAATGTCCACAATTGAAATTTAGAATTTAACATTCTATTTAACAAATACTATTCAGAAGTTCAATAGTTCATGTGGTAGGGTGGGAATCTAGTAAATGGATACATAATAGATACAAATATTTCATTTAGAATGTTTCTATATAGAATATTGCATAATTCGAATATTACATTTAAAGAAAAAGCATTAGAAATACTATTACAATCTAAATTCGAATTTTTCGAAAAGAATATTTTCGAATGTAATCATAAAATTTGAAACCGAACATTCGAAAATCGAATGTTAGAATGTTATGTATACATTCGAAATTCGATTTGAACGAACGAATGTGTTAAAATTTGTGCCGTTTTTTGAATGTTGCGAAACATTCGCCCATCCTTAATTTTTAAGCTTCCACTTCCTATCCATATATCAAGAGCAGGAGCTGCAATGCACTACTGGGAGCTAGCTGCAAAAAACCCAACATTTTGACTTCTGACTTCAGTGTTTAAGCTGCTGTCCTCAGAGCTCTACGAGTCTGACTACTGCCCACGCTGCAAACACACTGCTGCCCTACTCACTGACTAAACATAAAGTCATGAGCTGATTGAGGAGGCTACACGTGCAGTCAGGAGCCAATGGGAATAGTTTCAGTTGCCGCCAAGCTGCGCCAATAGGTTAAGATGATCTATGACCCACTAGGTATCAATCACTTGTCAATCACGTGATATGCGTAGCAGGCAGGCGGAAAGTCGGAAACCAAAAAAAAAAAAGTAAAAATAATTTTAAATTCAAAAACAATTGTGCTGAAATAGGGACACACCTACACACTGCCACTGACACACTAATGTGTCATAACACACAGTTTGGAAAGCACTGCTTTAAGGCTAAGATTGCTCAGTATTTGAAATGAGACTGGTTAGCTTAACGATGTTCAGTTTACACTACAGCTGACTTAATTTTGAAATACATACCAACAAGCCTAAATCCTACATTTAACCAGATCTGACCACAGCTTATGGTTCCACCAAGACCATATAGAGTACAGCATTTTCAAAAATAAAAGTACACCTGACAGATGGGAACATTTGTACACCAGAAGTGGTGCTCTTGGTTGGGGGAAATAGGGAAAAAACAAACATATGTCAACCTTTCAAAAGTACTTTTCTTCATCTATCCATTCTTACAGATAATTAATGTACAATTTTGAATTCACAGAAGCATTTTTGTTTGCACATTTTCAAATATGATTCTTTAAAAAGTGATCTCTTAATTTCTGCTATTTTTGTATCATGCATGTCACACACTGTTGATTTAGGGGGTGGCAATGTGCAGACATTTTACCTCCTCTGAGTGTTTATTTGGGTGTTTGTGTTTATGTCTCTGTGCTTTTGTTGGTGTCTCTATGATTGTGTATGTATATTTTCTCTGTGGATGTCTCTGTGAGGGTGTGTGTGTCTGTCTTTGTGTGTTTTCTGTGGATGTATCTGTGAAGCGGTGAAATGCTTGTGCAATGCTGCCCTGCACATTCCCAGCCAATCTGCCCCTAGCAGAGGTTGTCAATCATCCCAATCGTATCTGATATTTTAGGTGGCAGACAGGTTAAGGAGCAGCGGTCTTCTTAACTTAAGTTAAATCTACCCCTAAATCTTCTTTCCTCAAGCCTTAATTTGTGACTTCTTCTCAATAACAATTGCCTTAGAATAAACAGAGCTTCCACCAACTCTGTGCATGGGCCTTGAATATATTTATATAAAGTAATCGTATCGCCACCTACAACTGACACTAATCTTTCCTAACTCCAGTGCTATCCCCTTGAACCCCTTAGCATGTAAGCCTATGAGCCCAGCTGTCTGTAGATCACCTTCATAAGAGCTGACTGTAAAGATCTCCTGTTATAGAATGCACAGAACTCATGAAGGCACCATTGTTCAACTTCAAGAACTTTTTATTAACTAAAGATAACACATCTATTTCACTGTTATACCTCATGCTTGTCCCTAATGTTAGAATATATGAACTGCAACAACTGGAACAAACCATTATGATATATTCATTACATCTCCCTTCTTATAAAATAAATAAAAAATAAAACAATATATATTAGATATAAAGGAATATACATTTAAAAAAAAAAAACACAAGCACAAAAAACAAACAAAACACACAGTTATGTAGTGTCATAATCTTCCCAATACTTTGGCTTGATTCTCCGTCCATATCTTGAGAATCTACTGGGTGGCTCAACTTGTGCTGTTTCTGTTGTGCTAGGAAGAATCACATTGGAGCTGTGATCAGAGAGTTGTGCAGTTGGTGTTGTACTCAGTAATTGTCCCTCCTGTATGTCCACATGTGAAGCATCAGTTGAGCTTAGAGTCTCATTTATATCACTATGTGACTATCCTTGGTGGTACATGAAGCACTGCATCTGGAATATTTGTAACTCCTGTATTTGTACCTCTGTTATGACGCAGATGTACTCTGTTGCGCCGGTAATCTTTGCCATTCTCGGTGCGGACAATGTATGAGCGTGGTGCACTTGTTACTTTGGTTACCACTGCAGGTTTCCACCTTCCTTCTAAATTTTGCATCCTTACCCTATCGCCAAGCTCACAAGGTTTTAGAAATTTAGACCCACGATCATAGTACTGTTTCTGCCTGTTTTTTAATGATTCCACTCGCTGTTTAACCATTGCAGCATTCTGTACTTTGGATTCAAGTTGTGTAGGTGTTGAAGGCAAAACTGATTTCAAATGTCTACTTATTAGTAATTGTGAAGGTGATGCAATTCCATCTATTGGGGTGTTATGGTAGTTTAGAATACACAGGTATGGATCTTGATTAGTTTGGGCTGCTTTTTCCAAAATGTTCTTTACAATTTGTACGTATTTTTCAGCTAAGCCATTTGACTGTGGGTAATGTGGGCTGGGCAATGTGTGTTTGAAACCCCATTCTTTTGCAAAGTTTGCGAATTCCATTGAGGAGTACTGAGGACCATTATCTGATATTAACTCATCACATATACCATGTCTTGCCAAGACAGATTTAATGACATTTATCACTGCACTAGACTTAGTGTCTCTTAGTTGAACTAGTTCAAAGTAACGACTGTAGTAGTCTACCATTATAAGATAGTTGTTATGGTTCCATGTAAATAGGTCTGATGCAATTCTTTGCCAAGCTCTCTCTGGCTGTACTCTTACCATTGGCTCCTTTTGGTTTGCTCCTTGATTTTCTTGACATGTTGCACAATTATTGACCATGTCTTCAATCTGTGAATTCATTCCAGGCCAATATAAGAGATCCCTAGCACGTCTTTTACACAAGGCTATTCCAAAATGCCCTATATGCAGTTTTCTTATTATTTCTTTCCTGAGCTCCGGGGGAACCACAATTCTCTCCCCTTTAAAAATAATCCCATCAATTATTGACAGTTCTTTTCTTACATTCCAGTAAGGTTTTAAGTCAACATTCACTTTGGCTTTTGAGTTTGGTCATCCTTGCCTTATTATTGTAATCAAATTGGCCATAGTTGCATCCCTTTCTGTTGCTAGCTGTAGTTCTTTAAGTTTCTCATCAGTAGCAGGTAATTGTGAAAGTACAGAGTGCACATGCTCTTCCAAGTCCCTTTCCTCTCTTTCGTCTTGTCCAGGCTTAAATGTCCTTGAAAGCATATCAGCTACTGGAATTCTATTGCCAGGTACATATACTACATGCATATCATATTTTTGTATTCTTAGGATCATTCTTTGCAGCCTTGGTGGAGCGGACACAAGTGGTTTTTCCATGATGCTCATAAGTGGTTTATGATCAGTCTCAACTGTGACTTTCTGCCCATAGATGTATTGATGAAACTTTTCACAACCAATTACAATGGCCAACATTTCTTTTTCTATTTGGGCATAGTTGCATTGCGTAGGAGTCATTGATCTGGAAGCATATGCAACAGGCCTGCCTTTCTGCATTAGGACTGCTCCTAAACCGAACTGAGAGGCATCAACCTGTATTGTTTCCTCCTTCTTGGGGTCAAAATATTGTAATCCAGTTTCTGATGAACGGACAATAAGACCTTTGACATCTTCAAAAACATTATTTATTGAGTCATTCCAGCTCGATAGTGCATGCTTTTGGAGTAGTTCTCTTAGTGGAGCTTTAGCTTCTGCTAGTCCAGGAACAAACCTTGACAGATAATTAAACATACCCAGAATGGTTTCTAATTCCTTCTTAGAGGTAGGAGGATCCAGATGTTGTATTGCTGCTATTTTCTCTGGGTCTGCTTTTAGCCCATCTTGTGACAGAATATGACCAAAATATTTATTTAACTTGGGTAACACGGATTTGCATTTTACCTGGGTTTAACTTCATGTTTCTCTCTCGACACCGTTCCAATAGTGCACACAGATTTTGATCATGTTCTTTCCGTGTAGATCCATATACCAGAAGATCATCTATGATTACATCTACACCATGAAGGCCTTCAATGGTTTCATGTGCTTTTTTCTGAAATATTTCTTGTGCTGAGGCATACCAAAGGGAACTCTAGTAAAGCGCCATCTTCCAAATGGTGAATTAAAAGTGGTGAACCTGCTGCTCTGTTCATCTAATTTGAGCTGCCAATATCCTGACTAAGCATCTAATACGCTGAAGAATTTTGCATGTGCTAACTTGTGTGTGATGTCATCTAGTGTTGGTAAACTGTAGTGTTCTCGCATGATTTCTCTGTTTAAATCTCTTGGATCAATGCATATTCTTAAAGCACCTGAGTTTTTCTTTTCTACTGCAACCATTGAACTCACCCACTCAGTGGGCTCACCTACTTTTTCCAGCACTCCTAAATTTACCATGCGATCCAGTTCCTCTTTGAGTTTGTCTTTTATGGCAATTGGAATCCTTTTTGGTGAATGAATTACTGGATGTGCATCTGGTTTTAGTTTAATGCTGCATTAACCAGGCAAACAACCTAGCCCTTGAAACACATCTGAAAATAGTTCCTCAACTTGTTGCTTAGATAAACCTTTGTTATACTGATAAACAGTCATGACTATTTTTATAAGATTTAGCTGTTTGCAGGCACTTAACCCTAAAACAGGCTTTGCTGGGGTGACTATAACATAAAATTCCAAATTATGTTTTTTGTTTTGTAACATGCATTGATATGAGCACTTTCCCAGTACATGTAGCCGGTGTCCTCGATAACCAACAAGTTTTGACAGACCAGACTTTTCAAGCTCACATATGTTTGCCAGTTTTTCATAATATGTGCTAGCAGGAATGCAGACATCCCAACCTGCAAAAACTCATTTCAGGGAGGTGGCTTCACCCGCTACTGCGCCACCACCCCCACCCCACTCGCAGTTATATTTTGGACACCTTGAAACCCTAAATAAGGGACTTATCATTAAAGTAGCTTCCCGCTAAAGTCACATAAAAATTTTTTTTTAGCTTTATTGTACAACCACATACTACAAACCTATTTTCCAGTGATCGTACGCTTGTTGAATGCTTAAATATTTTAGAATCCAAAGTTTAATTACGTGCAGTAAATAAGGTAGTATTTGTGTTTTATTTTATTAAAATCAGTAGGGGCTTTTTGGTTACTGATGCATGCTTTGAGGGTTCTATAATGTCCCAGCAACTAAAGGCATTCCTTAAAGAAACACTTTTCCGGATTTGGGCCACATTGGATCATGGTACTTGGAGTTTCAGGGAGATTGCACTCCATTTGCTGGCATCAGGGAGTCGCTATTACAATCAGGGAGACTCCCTGAACTTCAGGGAGACTTGGGATGTCTGGGAATGCAATTTACTTCTGCACCTATATCAATCTTGAATTTAATTGGTATGTTTTGTGTGCTCACAAGAATCTCAACATATACTTCATCTTGTTCTACATTTGTTTTATCCACCAAAGCTAGAAATATTGTACTTTGATCAATGTCACTATCAGTTTCATTTTCATCTTGCTCCACTTGATTCACTGACTTCCTATACTTTATAGTGTTGTTTCTGCACACCCTGGCAAAATGGTTGTTTTTCTGACATTTGTAGCATATTTTTACCTGTGCTGGACACTGTGTATTCTTAGTGTGTTTTGTACTACATTTAGTACAGCTTCTGTAAAGAGTTTGCTCTGCACAAACCTGCAGGTTATTTGCTTTTCTGCTATGAATCAGATTACTTTCACTTTTCCTTTGTGTAAGAGTTCTGTGTCACTATGAATTAACTGCATGTGAGCTCTGGATGTTTCATATGCTCTAGCTATTTTTACTGCAGAGTTTATGGTTAGATCCTCTTCTAGAAGTTCTAGCAGTAATTTTTCCTGTACTTCTCTAGAATTTGATCCCATCACAATTCTATCTTTTATCATATCATCACAGTCCTGAAAGGCACAGTCTTTAGCTATGAGATGTAGCTGTGTGACCCACTCATCTATAGATTCTGTTTTACCCTGATGGCTTTCATAAAACACTTTTCTCTGTACAGTTATGTTTTTCTTAGGATGACAGTATGCCTTAAATTTCTCAAATAACACATTGGGTTCCGTTTTACCTTCAGCAGATATAGCTCCACTTGCACTCCATGATCTGCAAATATCTCTGCCTTTCTCTCCAATGCAAATGAGAAACTGTGCAGCCTTCTGCTCTTGTGTACACTTGTCAGCATCAGGGCCAGCAAATAATAATTCCATGAGCTCTCTCCATCTTGTCCAGTGCTCAGATACATTGCCTTTATCAAAGTCCATAGGAGGCACTTGCTGTCTGCTTGCAGCCATGACAATCAAACTTAGATAAATCTGTTTACTTCTGACACCATGTAAAGATCTCCTGTTATAGAATGCACAGAACTCATGAGGCACCATTGTTCAACTTCAAGAACTTTTTATTAACTAAAGATAACACATCTATTTCACTGTTATACCTCATGCTTGTCCCTAGTGTTAGAATATATGAACTGGAACAAACCATTATGATATATTCATTACACTGACTACAGCAGTGCAACTCTCAGCAGAGCCCTCTACCCATTTGATCCCTATAAATGTTATCTTTTATACCGCCTATTTTTATAGCACTGCAGAATCTGTTTGTGCTCTACAAATACCTGATAATAATAATGTTTGGAATGTTGACTCTGTACTATTCTCTTTGAATAATTTAAATGCCATACATTTTTTCCTAATTTCTCTTAACACATTTTTTTTAGCCATTTTTATAATCATGTGGTATGTGTTTATTTGTATTTTTATTTAACAAAGAAATAAATGTTATCCATTTATCCTCTGTATTTTTATTTGATAATTATTTGTCCCAATTTATGGCCATGTTATGATCACTGTTAGCCAAATGTTCTTTATCTTCTATGTTTGATAAAACAGTATATCTGTTTTGTTTGATAGCGCTAAATACAATATAGCTTTATTTCTAGTTGGCTCCTCTAATTGTCACATGAAGTTATATTTAGCCCCCTTAGTTGTATTGCTAGTTTAATTGTCCAAATTTATTTTGGGGTAGTTAAAATTTCAGCACTGGTATTATTAGCAGCCTTTTTTATTTGTAGTAGCAGTTGAGTTTCCTGTATTAAACTGTTTAATACAGTGCACCAGGTAAAATGGATTATTGCGAACACATTAAAGGAGAGAAAACGTCCCTGCTACAGTTACATTTTACAATGCTGAGCAATTGTATGTAGTTTTATCTAGACATTAAAGGGAAAGCAGTGTAATGTGTGACTGTTGGTTATATCTTAAAGGGATATTAGTCATTTTAGATGCATTTTATATATATATATATATATATATATATATATATATATATATATATATATATATATATATATATATATATATATATATATATATATATATATCAGTAATTAAAGGCATAGGAAAGTCAAAACTAAACTTGCATGATTCCGATAGAGCATGTAATTTCAGGACACTTTTAAATTCACTTCTATTTTCCACTGTGCTTTGTTCTCTTGGTATCCCTTGTTGAAAAATAATATGCACATATCCTACACTAGTGGGAGCTGTTGCTAATTGGTGCCTGCACACATTTGTCTCTTGTGATTGGCTGACTAGATGTGTTCAGCTAGCTACCGGTAGTGCAATGCTGTTCCTTCAGCAAACAATAAGAATAGAACGTAGCAAATTTGATAATGGAAGTAAATTGGAAAGTTGTTTAAAATTGTATGTTCTGTCCAAATCATGAAAGAATTTTTGGGGGTTTCTTGTCCCTGCAAAATATCTACTTGCAAAATAAATGTTATAAAAAAACAAACATTTAAAACAAACTTTATTAATGATTAGCAGAATAGTTAGCTAACAAACTACTTGAAAGCCCTGATAAGAATGTTTATCTTCCTTAATTGTGGCTAATTAGGGCTAGATGTAATTTAGTTTGTGCACTGCTCTAAGCCAGTGATTTTTAACCTTTTTTTTGCCGTGGCACACTTTTTTACATTAAAAAATCCTGTGGCACACCACCATCCCAAAATTTTAAAAAAAATTACACATTGTAGCCTAATACAGTATATATATATATATATATATATATATATATATATATATATATATATATATATATACACATACACACAAACACACACATACTGTATGTATTGTGCTATTATGCCATGCCTCCTACAAACTACCCCTGCACTGGAAGTAAAAAACAAGGAAAGTTTAAAAAATATGTCACACTGTTGTCAGTCTGCCGTGGCACACCTGAGGATCTCTCACGGCACACTAGTGTGCCACGGCACACTGGTTGAAAAACACTGCTCTAAGCAATCACTGTTTAGTATGTAGCAGGTTTAGGTTCTTTTCAGCATTTTGAAGGACACCTATGCAGTTTTTGTACAAAAGTATTTCATAGCAAAAGCAAGCAAAATAAACAATGAACGTAAATTGCAAGAGTTGCACAGTAATTGCTTTCTGTAATTGCTCAAAATAAAAAAAAATATCAAAGGGTTTTTATTTTCCCCAAAGTTCTATTAATTTCAAGGTTGCATGTAGTTAACCCCAAGATGTCTGAAAGTGTACATAGTATTTTCTGTGCAAACTAAGCCAGGGTAAAAAAAAACGTTGGTCAACAACCTTGAACAGAATAATTCTTATTAAAGCTAACCATTTGCATTTCGTGTCTAGATTATTTCATTGTGGAGCGGAACAATATAACGTCTAAAAAGGGCATTTTAAGTCCCACTAGAGCGTACTGCTAATGCACAGAAAAATGAGGTGCAAAATTGCCCTATTAATTAAGAGTGAGGATACAGACTCTTAACAATACATTTGCTATGAGTAATTTAGAAATGTTGCATTTGCTGATTTGTATAATACTTCTACCAATGCATTAGCAAATAATTTCTACCTCAAGTCTTGTGCCGATTAACGACCAGTGGGGAATGAGTTGACCCTTTTAAATCTCAGTACATCTGCAGTACTTATTAAAGAAGCAAAAATCAGATGCTAGAATTTAAATGTAGAAAGGTATCATGTACAGAACAAGCAAAACATTACCTTGTTTCATTTGCCTTCTGTTTAAAGAAATGGCATAAATTATAAAAGTGTGCTTTGCTTTATCACTATTATTTTAATTTTTTTCTGTGAAATTGACATTTACAGTAAATATGGAGTAATTGCAAATGAAAGACTTTGTGGATACATAAATGCTTGCAGATATAAATACTATCTGGATGCTTTCAGTGTATTTTATTCCCCTTTATCTAGATCCCGTTATGTAAGCAAGTGTTGTCTACATATTTCTAATGGTGCACCACTTAACCATTGTATAGTATGTGCAGAACCTCTTTTCAATAGTACTCAATTCTCCAGATTCTTGCAATAATGTTGTTATATGTATAATGAAGGTGAATGAGTTAGACAGAAGAGGTGACAAAATCCCAGAATCATTGGACTTTTAAGTGTATAGAAGAAAAACAAATTGCAGGCCCGGTAGCATTTATTGGGCTTTTGGGACAGAGTATTCACTGACACATCCTTAAGACTTAGTTATAAGTGATATTTTCTTTTTGTAAATACAGATGTGACAGGAAGATTGTAAACAAGCAAATTAATAGTATAGCCTAATTTACGAACATTACATAGTAGTTTTTAAAGGGAGAATCAAACTTCAAATCAAAACATAGGATGCAGTGTCCATGATATTGCAATATACATATTATTATTATTATTATTATTATTATTATTATTATTATTATTATCGGTTATTTGTAGTGCGCCAACAGATTCCGCAGCACTACATATGAATTTAGACTCCTGTAAGATTGTTTTTACATACCTGCTGGCCTCCCAAACTTTTTTGCAAAGTTTAAAAGATATTGGTGAAATAAGGCCTGATATGATTTTAGTAACCTTAGACGTATCTAGTCTGTATACTAACATAGACATACAGGAAGGCATTGATAGCGTGCTGGGGATTATCAGAAAAAGTGGTCAGTATAATGGTCCTTGTAGCGGTTTTCTATTGGAACTGTTGGATTTTGTTTTGTCTAATAATTATTTTAAATTTGAGAAGTCATACTATAGACAAATGGTTGGGACAGCAATGGATTTGAATGTGGCCCCATCGCTGGCCAACATGTTTATATTTGAATATGAACAGCGACACATCTTGGAAGATATTGAACTTGGTGACAAGATAAAAGATTATTGTAGATATATAGATGACCTGTTTTTTTATGGACTGACACCATGGACAAACTGACTGAGTTTATTAACAAGTTGAATAGGATTCCCTTGAAAATCAATTTACTATAAATGCGAGCTACACTCATATTCCATATTTGGATGTGATGGTAGTGAAGCAGGGAGGGGTGCTACAGACTGACCTTTATGTGAAGGATACAGATAGAAATTCACTGCTTTTGGCTTCCAGTTTTCACCCCAAATCACTATTGGATAGCTTACCTATTAGCCAATTTTCAATGATCAATAGAATTGTCTCTGATGAGGGACAGATAAAGGTTAGGGAGAAGGAAATGACCAACAAATTCCTTGATAGAGGCTTTTCAGTAAAAAGTGTTGAGAGTGCCAGAATAAGGAGTAAGATGACCAAGAGAGCTGCAAGCTCTGAACCACCTTAATATGTATTTACCCCTAGGTTTAATTTAGTCACTCAGCAGATGAAACAATCAATATACACGTATTGGGACACTCTATCTACAGATGACTCTCTGAAGGGTGTTTTCAAAGCCCACCCTCTGATTGGATATAGGAGAGGAAAAAGTTTGAAGGACCTTCTGGTTCGAACTGACCCTATTCGAAGTTATATCAAACAGGTCAAAAGGGTGTGTGAGCTGTTACTAAGCTGACCAGAATTGCCTATCTCCTAATTGCACTTCTCACAATTTGTGCAATCAAATCGAAGGGGATTGAAACAAGGGTTTGGAGATGGCGCCAAAGGCTATCTGGTATGAAAAATTGGAAAGTGGGAATCACCAAAAATAAATTAATTTAAAAAATATATTTAAAAAATATATAAGGAATTAATAAAATAAATAAGATCATATACATATAAAGTTGTGACTCATATGCGTTATTAACACTTTTGGTAATGAGGCAATCAACTGTTGAAAATAAATAAATCCAATTTATTAGAACAATCTATCATAAAACAGTTAATATACTTAATAATAATAAAAAACAATACGTTGCAATTGAATCATAAAACCACAATGGCACTAGCATCTAAATAAAAAATGCACTAGTAATGAAATAGCAATTCAGTGAAAGTTAAAAAACACAAGGTGGATTATATGCACAATATGCTACTTAGGAACCGGGTTGTATAAACCTGACTGGACGACTATATAAGTTAATTTAGAACAATAAATTGCGATAGGCACAGTCTCTAAAACACAATAGACAGGATTCCAAAAATAGATGAATAGTCTTTGGATTAGGGTTGGCGAATTGCACAATAAAGTCCTTAAGGTGCTGATAGAACTAAAAGTTTGGAGTCTTCACCCCCACTCCTGAGGGTCTTTCAAATAACACAGTCAGTAGCAGGCACTTACCCGGTGCTCCGGTGTTATGGGCGGATCTCTTTACTCCGCTCACCTTTAACGCACCTTTACCAATCGATAATGCCTTTAGTTGAGTCTTCAAACAAAGATCTTGACAAAGGCTCCCTGGTGAGCTAAAACGCGTAGACCATACCAGTATCCGGCTTACTTTTGAAAAGACACAGACACGACAAGCTCCCAGGACCGCAACGCCAGAACTAAGTTGATTGACCTAAGTACTGAGCGAATACGGTAGGAGCATTATTTCAAGGAGGACCTGAAGTGTACACACTTTGAAGCAAAACTTTGTTTGAAGACTCAACTAAAGGCATTATCGATTGGTAAAGGTGCGTTAAAGGTGAGCGGAGTAAAGAGATCCGCCCATAACACCGGAGCACCGGGTAAGTGCCTGCTACTGACTGTGTTATTTGAAAGACCCTCAGGAGTGGGGGTGAAGACTCCAAACTTTTAGTTCTATCAGCACCTTAAGGACTTTATTGTGCAATTCGCCAACCCTAATCCAAAGACTATTCATCTATTTTTGGAATCCTGTCTATTGTGTTTTAGAGACTGTGCCTATCGCAATTTATTGTTCTAAATTAACTTATATAGTCGTCCAGTCAGGTTTATACAACCCGGTTCCTAAGTAGCATATTGTGCATATAATCCACCTTGTGTTTTTTAACTTTCACTGAATTGCTATTTCATTACTAGTGCATTTTTTATTTAGATGCTAGTGCCATTGTGGTTTTATGATTCAATTGCAACGTATTGTTTTTTATTATTATTAAGTATATTAACTGTTTTATGATAGATTGTTCTAATAAATTGGATTTATTTATTTTCAACAGTTGATTGCCTCATTACCAAAAGTGTTAATAACGCATATGAGTCACAACTTTATATGTATATGATCTTATTTATTTTATTAATTCCTTATATATTTTTTAAATATATTTTTTAAATTAATTTATTTTTGGTGATTCCCACTTTACAATTTTTCATACCAGATAGCCTTTGGCGCCGCGCCATCTCCAAACCCTTGTTTCAATCCTATTCGAAGTTATGACATCAAGAGTTGGGACATTAACCCAGGCTGCGATAGATCAGATGGATGTATAACGTGCAACAGCCTTATTGTGGGCAATTCGTTCAGTCACCCTAGGACAGGCAAAATGATCTATTTGATGCATAGATTAACCTGTTCTTCACAGATGGTGGTCTACATTATTAAATGCTTGTGTGGCCTTACCTATGTAGGCAAAATGGAGTGCCCCCTGAAGAACAGAATGGCCAATCACCGGTCAAGCATAAGACAAGCCCTGAAGAAAGGAAAGAGTGACCAGCCAGTGGCATTGCATTTTTTGCAAGAGAAACATGCGGTTGCTGACTTTCGCTGTATGCCTAAAGATCAAGTCAACAGACCCCCCCCCAGAAGTGGGGATATGAATAAATTACTACTCAGAAGAGAGATCAAGTGGATTTATAAGTTGCAAATGATGGCACCCTGGGGTCTCAATAAGCAAGTCTGGCTTTCATGTTTTTTGGATGAAAGATAATTTAGTTGCTGTTAGTTAATGCAATCAAATAAAACAAACAATGTGCTTAAGTTTTATCTTAGATCATATCTCTTGGTTATCTTACTCAAATCAGTTAGAATAAGTGTGATATAGACTTAGCAAATGGTGTGCTCAGTATTTTATGGAGTATGATTTACCCTACTGTGATTTTGACTGGTACTTAAAATGAGTACTTTTGTGTATATATGTAAATAACCTAGGGACAGGAGGCAGCAACTTCCGTTTTTGTAATTTGACTTTTTTTTTTTCCTGTTGCCATAACGATGGATCATTTTTTTATTTTTTTATGATCTATGCATAGAATACACAAGGATGTGATTTATCCCTCCTGATGTTTATTTTGATGTGGAAATTTGTTTTCAGTACTTTTTTTCAAAATTTTAGTTTAGTAGGTTTTTTTGTTAATTTTGTGATGATGTCATCACAGGAAGTTGATTCCTGCTGTTCCTGTTTGATGAGTTTCAGATGAGAAGTGTGTATAGATCCCTATGTGGAATACTATTTAAGCTGGGTGTTTTAGTTTGTGTTGTATCCTTGATAAAGGTCCCAGGTGGAGGACCGAAACGTTGGATGTTTTTGGATGTGAAGTGTACCACAATATGTGAATAAAGTGGTAACATCCCTATTGAAGAAACTGGGTGCAAGTTATTTATTTGGAGTGTGTTTGGAGACTTTGCACCAGCCATTATTACCCTGCATGGAGTGCTAAGGTTGTGTAAGATATATATATATATATATATATATATATATATATATATATATATATATATATTATATAAAATAACTCATTGTGTAGTTCATTAACAAATCTAGACAGGCCCAGAGGCTTGTTTTCCCACAGAAAACCTCTGAATTACACTGTTTCCAATGTAGCAAAGGATTCTGGGTAAGATATGTAAATTGAGTACACAATGACACACCTTTTTACTTCAGTCTGCTTTTCAGCAGGTTCCCTTTACGCCAAAGTATCGCTGTTCACACAGCTTATAAACTTAGCTAAGGTTAGTGCAGTGATTTATAACCATCCCAGGACAGACTGTTTCGTGGTTTTTAAGCTGTGTGAACAGCAATACTTTGGCGTAAAGGGAACCTGCTGAAAAGCAGACTGAAGTAAAAAGGTGTGTCATTGTGTACTCAATTTGCATATCTTACCCAGAATCCTTTACTGCATTGGAAACTGTGTAATTCAGAGGTTTTCTGTGAGAAAACAAGCCTCTGGGCCTGTCTAGATTTGTTAATGAACTACACAATGAGTTATTTTTTCTATATTTTGTGCGTAGTGGAGAATTTTAAACTCCCCTTTTATCTCCCCCTAATTTAAAATGTTGTTGTATTCTGCCCGGAATCAACTTCACCCAGCAGTGATTCTAACCTTCTCCTATCTGATGAGTGGCAAAAACCACGAAACAGTCTGTCCTGGGATGGTTATGAATCACTGCACTAACCCTAGCTAAGTTTATAAGCTGTGTGAACAGCGATACTTTGGCGAAAAGGGAACCTGCTGAAAAGCAGACTGAAGTAAAAAGGTGTGTCATTGTGTACTCAATTTGCATATCTTACCCAGAATCCTTTGCTGCATTGGAAACAGTGTAATTCAGAGGTTTTCTGTGGGAAAACAAGCCTCTGGGCCTGTCTAGATTTGTTAATGAACTACACAATGAGTTATTTTTTCTATATTTTGTGTGTAGTGGAGGATTTTAAACTCACCTATATATATATGTGTGTGTGTGTGTTCCTCTGCTCCAGTGCTGCCAGGATGTCAACATAAAGATGCAGTGGAAAACAATATTTCTTTACATATTCTCAGAATTACTTTTTACTAAATAATAAATACTGAAATCCATTAATCCATACAGTGAATGTTTACATAAAGATGTAAGCAGTTTTCTTTATCAGATGCTGGAATGTGTTCCTAAAGGAACAATTTACTATAAATTAAATTACATAACTGTTCATTTCAAATTTTATAATATAAATGTAATGTAAAAATTATTGGCCAAGATTACGAGTTTTGCGTTAGAGGCTGTGCGGTGCTAACGAGCAGTTTTCTCTCACCGCTCACTTACATACAGCGCTGGTATTACGAGTTTTCAGAAACCCGGCGTTAAAAGGCAAGAAGTGAACGTTGAGCAAAATTTTGCTCATTACCGCACTCCAATACCAGCGCTGCTTAAGTCAGCGGTGAGCTGGTCGTACGTGCTCGTGCACGATTTCCCCATACGAATCAATGGGGAGAGCCGGCTGAGAAAAAGTCTAACACCTGCAAAAAAGCAGCGTAAAACTCACTAACGCAGCCCCATTGATTACTATGGGGAAATAAAAGTTATGTCTACACCTAATACCCTAACATGAACTCGGAGTCTAAACACCCCTAATCTGCCGCCACCGACATCGCCGACACCTGCATTATATTTATTAACCCCTAATCTGCCGCTCCACACACCGCCACCTACATTATACTTATGAACTCCTAATCTGCTGCCCCCAACATCGCCAACACCTACATGTTATTTATTAACACCTAATCTGCTACCCCCAATGTCGCTGCAACCTACCTACACTTATTAGCCCCTAATCTGCCGCCCCGAATGTCGCCGCCACTATAATAAACACATTAACCTCTAAACTGCCACACTCCGCTTCGCATATATTAGTTAAATATTATTAACCCCTAATCTGCCGTCCCTAACATCGCCGCCACCTACCTACATTTATTAACCCCTAATCTGCCGCACCAATGTTGCTGCCACTATATTAAAGTTATTAACCTCTCAATCTAAGTCTAACCCTAACCCTCCCTAACTTAAATATAATTTAAATAAATCTAAAAAAAATTACTATCATTAACTACATTATTCCTATTTAAAACTAAATACTTACCTATAAAATAAACCCTAAGCTAGCTACAATATAACTAATAGTTACATTGTAGCTAGTTTAGGATTTATTTTTATTTTACAGGCAAGTTTGTATTTATTTTAACTAGGTAGAATAGTTATTAAATAGTTATTAACTATTTAATAACTACCTAGCTAAAATAAAGACAAAAGTATCTGTAAAATAAAACCTAACCTAAGTTACAATAACACCTTAAACTACACTATAATTAAATTAACTAAATTAAATACAATTACCTAAAATAAATTGAAATAAATTAGCTAAAGTACAAAAAAGAAAAAAACACTAAATTACAGAAAATAATAAACAAATTACAGATATTTAAACTAATTACACCTAATCTAATAGCCCTATCAAAATAAAAAAAGGCCCCCAAAATAAAAAAAAAACTACCAATAGCCCTTAAAAGGGCCTTTTGTGTGGCATTGCCCCAAAGTAATCAGCTCTTTTACCTGTAAAAAAAAAAAATACAAACAACCCCCCCAACAGTAAAACCCACCACCCACACAACCAACCCCCCAAATAAAATACTATCTAAAAAAACCTAAGCTCCCCAGTGCCCTGAAAAGGCATTTGGATGGGCATTTCCCTTAAAAGGGCAGTTGGCTCTTTTGCAGGTCCAAACCCTAACCTAAAAATAAAACCCACCCAATACACCCTTAAAAAACCTAACACTAACCCCCTGAAGATCGACTTACCGGGAAAAGTCTTCATCCAAGCTGGGCTGAAGTCCTCAACGAAGCTGGGAGAAGTCTTCATCCAAGCCGGGCAAAGTGGTCCTCCAGACGGGCAGAAGTCTTCATCCAGACGGCATCTTCTATCTTCATCCATCCGGCGCGGAGCGGGTCCATCTTCAAGACATCCGACGCAGAGCATCCTTTTCATCCGACGACTAAAGACAAATAAAGGTACCCTTAAGTGATGTCATCCAAGATGGCGTCCCTTAGATTCCGATTGGCTGATAGAATTCTCTCAGCCAATCCGAATTAAGGTAGAAAAAATCCTATTGGCTGATGCAATCAGCCAATAGGATTGAAGTTCAATCCTATTGGCAGATCCAATAAGCCAATAGGATTGAACTTGCATTCTATTGGCTGATTGGAACAGCCAATAGAATGCAAACTCAATGCTATTGGCTGTTTGAACTACGGCGGTTTAGGGGTTAATATGTTTATTATAGTGGCGGCGATGTTGGGGGCGGCAGATTAGGGGTTATTAAGTGTAGTTAGTTTACAGCAACGACATTGTGGGCGGCAGATTAGGGGTTAATAAATATAATGTAGGTGTCGGCGATGTTGGGGGACAGCAGATTAGGTGTTCATAAATATAATGTAGGTGGCGGCGGTGTCCGGAGTGGCAGATTAGGGGTTAAAAATATTATTATAGTGTTTGCGATGCGGGAGGGCCTCAGTTTAGGGGTTAATAGGTAGTTTATGGGTGTTAGTGTACTTTTTAGCACTTTAGTTATGAGTTTTATGTTATGGCGTTGTACCATAAAACTCTTAACTACTGACTTTTAAATGCGTTAGGACTCTTTACGGGGTAGAGTGTACCGCTCACTTTTTGGCCTCCCAGGACAGACTCGTAATACCGGCGCTATGGAAGTCCCATAGAAAAAGACTTTACGAGGTTTACATAAGTCGGTTTGCAGTAAGGCCAAAAAAGTGTGCGGTGACCCTAAACCTTCAAGACTCGTAATACCAGCGGGTGTAAAAAAGCAGCGTTAGGACCTCTTAACGCTGCTTTTTTACCCTAACGCGCAACTCGTAATCTAGCCAATTGTATCACTGTTTTAATAATATGTTTTACTATGCATGTGACCTGGAAATCATAGTGTTGTAGGTCTGTTTACTCTATTCTGTGATGGCGCATGTGCTGCGTGTTGTCATGACACTTGCAGCATGAGCGGTCAGAGAAAGCAAGTGCATGTGGTTTGCCGCTTCAAAAGTCACGTGCACAATAATAATTTAGGTAACAATCATTTTAACTAATAGCATATTTGCAAATGCAAGTGTATTGCTTATAATCAGCAGTGTAGCTATACTGCAAAAAGACTAAGAGTCTTCATCCCAACTGTACATTCATGACTTCTCTTTAAATTGGAATCCAGGCTCTGCTTCATCCCTGCCCTATTCCTCATCATAACCCTGTCATATTTATAAATGCGCAGTGATTGTACCTTCTTAGCTGAAAATATTCATCCTTTCGTGGCTCTAATGCATACACTAGTTATTTTACGCACAACTGACTACCACTGATACACACACACACAACAGAACAGTGTTTTTTGCCCCACTACACTTAAACACATACAGTAGTGGTTTTACTCTCATTAGGGTAATTCTATATGGCTGCCATTATTACACACAGTAGTGATTTTACATACAAGAGCACACATATAAATGTAAGTAACACACTCACAAAGACACACAGGCAAGGAGATCTGCACACATCTACACACAAATGCATAGACACACATAGATATGCAAATAAAATCTTTATATAAGTATACTCGCATAAACACACATGCATTAAAGGGACACAAAACTCAAACATTTTCTTTCATGATTTAGACAGAGCATACCATTTTTAAACAACTTTCCAATTTACTTCTATAATTTATTTTGCTTCCTTCTCTTGTTATCCTTAGCTGAAAGGTTTATCTAGGTAAGCTCAGGAGCAGCAGAGAACCTAGGTTCTAGCTGTTGATTGGTGGCTGCATATATATATATATATACCGGTATATATCGATTGTGATTAGCTTACCCATGTGTTCAGTTAGAAACCAGTAGTGCATTGCTGCTCCTTCAACAAATAATACCAAGAGAAGGAAGCAAATTAGATAAAATAAGTAAATTAGAAAGCTGTTTAAAATTGTATTCTCTATCTGAATCATGAAAGAAAAATGTTGTGTTTCATGTCCCTTTTAAGGTCACTAGTTCCCCATATTCCTCCAGCTTAGCAGTTTTTTTCCAGAAAGGTCAGAATGGTGCTGGTATTCCCAGAAATAACTTACCTTAGGCCCACCAGAAACTCATGAAAAGGTGACAGCAGATAACTGTGGGCTGCACCCTTCAGTTATTTCATTACTTAGCTGATTACTAACTAATATTTGTCACACAAACTGAAGTGAATGGCGGAAGCATGAGGCTTATACTTATAGCTTCAGCCCCCGTAACAACCCCCGCCCAGATTCTAATAGAATGTTGGAAAAAGTTTTAAAGTGACAAAGAGTTACACTATTTAAGCAGCTTTTTAAATGACTGTACCCATCATGTTACTAAAAGTGCATGTTATTTAGGCGGCGTAACTTGTGTTCATGCTGTTGAAATCCTACATTGTATTTATTAACTGTGTACCAAGTTAAAGAGTTGCTAAGGTAGCTGCCTGCTATGCTAGTACTGCAAGTCTAGTAAACGGCATGCTGTAGAAAAACACTGTTTTAATTTGGAAGCCTGGGTGAGACTTATAGATACATTCCTGGGGAACTTTTGTCCATAAGGACTTTTTCAAATAGACTTCAACTGGACTGCAAATCTGTCTTGACTTATATCTAAATAAGATGTAACAACCTCCCTGTGTTCATAATGAAACTCAGCATTTGCGAAGAGGTGAAGGATGACCATTAGCGCCAGTTTAGCAATGCAAATTCAATTAAGGATGTTTTCTTTTCTTTTGAGTTTATAAATATGAATAAAACATTTTGGAATGTTAAGTGGTTCAGAGGCAACTGATGCATTAACATTTGAGCTTTATCATTTCCACATTGTTTTGGATGTTTCAGTGATTACATTTTGTTTGTAATATGTTTCATATTTTTGCATATTTCAGATTTATGAAATGTACTTATTATGCTTTTAATAGAATAGACGTATCTGTATTTGACATCTAGGAAGACAAACATATTTTTGACTTAATATCGGACTGTTTCCTGCATTTATGTAAGATAATGGACCTCCATAAACAAATTAGAAAAACAGACATATACCATAAACCAGTTGATTTAGCAAAGTCTACAAACCCTAAAGTCCCTGGGTCCTTAATGGGGTCATGCAGCACTTCTTATCAATCAACCTGCAGATGGATAATATACAGAGAATAGAAACACTGAAAATTGAATTACATAATAAGTAATTGTATGTATTAAAGGGGCATCCTAATGATAAAGATAAAGGCAAAGGTTACAAGCGGCACACTATTTTTCTTCCCCTCTCGTTTGAACGCTAACTGCACTCAAGCTAAAATATAACTACGGCTAGATAAGAGCGCAGAATTACAAGTTGAAAGTAAAAAGTTGGCACGAGAGCAAAAGACTTAAAGGGCCATGATACCCAAATGTTGAAACACTTGAAAGGGATGCAGCATAGCTGTAAAAAGCTGACTAGAAAATATCACCTGAACATCTCTTATATAAAAAAAGAGATATTTTACCTCTAAATGTCCTAAATTCTCACACCTCATTTTAAATTACTTTAAGCAGCAAATCAGTAAGTCTGTCCCGGGACTGGCAAGGGAGCGTGCCTCATGCACACTCATGTTATTTCCCTATGCAGTTTAAGGAAGATTATAGTACTATGAAATCTCATGATATCACATTAAAACAGTTCATGACCTCAGCACTGCTTACTTGCAGCTGGACAGTAACTGAAATAACTTTTTACACAGCACTTACTCTGGTGACCTGTGGAAATTGTGAGGTAAAATATTTTTTTCACATAGAGAGGTTCAGGTGACATTTTCCTGTCAGCTTTTTACAGTTATGCTGTATCACTTTCAAGTGATTTAGCATTTAAGTATTATGTCCCTTTAAGCACTCTTCTTCCTATAGACTTCTATGGGGCACGCTAAAGAATCCTTTTCTATTTACTGTTTGCGTGCTAACCCGACACTGTGCTAGATCAACTAAAGCCGAAGGTGAGTAAGGAATACTTCACATTCTTATGTTCTTCACTAGAAGACAATGTTCTTTTTATTTTTAAATATATATATATATATATATATATATATATATATATATATATATATATATATATATAAAATGTAGCAAAATGTTTTCACCTTTAATGTTGCCACAATGGTACACAAAGTATCTGTGGAGTGGAGGCACTAAACTGATCGGAAAATGGATAAAAAATACCTTTATTAAATTGGAAGTATAGGCAAGACAGTGACCTGGAGCGTACACTTGTTCAATTGCTTAGTAACACAAAATGGATAAAAAAATACCTTTATTAAATTGCAAGTAAAGGCAAACCAGCAAGACAGTGACCTGGAGCGTACACACGTTCAATTGCTTAGTAACACAAATTGCTAATCAGCCAATCACATGGCAGCAACTCAATGCATTAAGGCATCTAGATGTGGTGAAGACGACTTGCTGAAGTTCAAACCGAGCATCAGAATGGGGAAGAAAGGGGATTTAAGTGACTTTGCATGTGGCATGGTTGTTGGTGCCAGACGGGCTGGTCTGAGTATTTAAAAAACTGCTGATCCACTGGGATTTTCACACACAACCATCTCTAGGCTTTACAGAGAATGATCAGAAAAAGAGAAAATATCCAGTAAGCGGCAGTTGTGTGGACGAAAACATCTTGTTGAGGTCAGAGGAGAATGGGCAGACTGGTTCAAGATGATAGAAAGGCAACAGTAACTCAAATAACCACTCGTTACAACCAAGGTATGCAGAATACCATCACTGAACACACAACATGTCGAACCTTGAAGCAGATAGGCTACAGTAGCAGAAGACCACACCGGGTGCCACTCCTGTCAGCTAAGAACAGGAAACTAAGGCTACAATTCACACAGGCTCACCAAAATTCGACAATAGAAGATTGGAAAAACATTGCCTGGTCTTAGTCTCGATTTCAGCTCCGACATTCAGATGGTAGGGTCAGAATTTACCATAAACAACATGAAAGCATGGATCCATCCTGCCTTGTACCAATAGTTCAGGCTGGTGGTGTAATGGTATGGGGGATATTTTCTTGGCACACTTTAGCCCCCTTAGTACAAATTGAGCATCGTTTAAATGCCACGGCCTATTTGAGTATTGTTGCTGACCTTGTCCATCCCTTTATGACTTCAGTGTACCCATCTTCTGATGGCTACTTATACTATATTGCAGAGTCATTTTATCATACTACTTAATTAGTTTCAAACTCTAATATACTATTAGGCGATCTGCACACATATAATCCATACGGAAAAACCAATAGCCTAAAAAGAAGAAAGAAATACTTGTTGAAGGGGAAAGCTATCCCTATACTGATTTACTGGAGCTGACTAAAAGGGCTAAATACAAAAATTAGAAAATTAAGGGACCACTAGCCGTTAATTATAATTAGACCTGACCTTTTGCTTAAATATCCCAAGCATTATTCCTATTCCCTCCTCTTTAGGTAATCTCCATTGATGTATGCTATAGTATGGGCTCATTATAATAATGCTTGCACTAAATAAACTATAAACAAGATGTTTCAGCTTCTCTTATGGCCTCACACACTCTGGAAGGAAAATAATCACAACACCTGAAAGCTAAAGTTTAAAATACTAATTTATTGATATTTATTTTATTACTATTTACAAGTTGCCATTTACAACTGCAGATTTTATCCCTCACACCAACTAGAGTACTAACTTGCTTCAGTTGTAAATACAACACAGTGTCTGGTGGACAAATGTCCTATTTATTCAGCTGCATGTAGAACGGACTGCAGCATCTGCTGTCTTTATGTTTCTGAATCCTGCACACCGGGCCTCTAGTATTTCACTTTCAGATCAGACATTGTAATGAGTGTTGTAGCTCTCAGATGTCTTATTCTTTATATAGGACGTACTGGGAGTGCATTTTACTGGCTCCCTATTGTACTGTATTAACTCAGTGGTAAATCAGTCGTTCAGTTTTGGTCCGTTTATGTTTGACCATTGATAAATCAGCTGTTGAATAAGATAAGATTTGAAAAGTACTTAGAGCCCGAGACACAGTTAACAGGAAATGTCTGTTTCAGAGCACTAAAAGCAAAATGTGCACACTTTTCTGAAGCTTAAGAATAATTTTTCTGCCTTTTCTCCCTTGTTCTTTCTTACTTCAACATTATTGCTGCTAGCAACAGTGCAGCTGCTGATTCTTCTGGTTTATCAGGACTTATTATTTTTCTATTTATTTACAATGCTGCAAAACTCAGAAAGGGCTTAATTCTGTATTATTTTTTTGTTAGCACAACTGTAAACAAATAAGGCAAGTAGTAAGATAATAATAAAACAATGCTTAAGTGAGTTTATTATATGGCAGGCTTAGGAGGAGCAGAGGTACATCCCAGAAGTAGAAGAAACATCTATTAAAATTAACCATTTGCTTGTCAAACTAACCACCCCAAATTGAATGCTTTTTTCCAATACGGCCAATAAGAAATTGATTTGAAAAGTCACTGGATGCAAAATACACACACAAACATCTTTAAAAAAATAGATACATTTTTTTTTTTTAAGCAGTAAATGCATTTCTCTGTTTTCTGCAATAGATGTGATGCATTACAGGGACATTAAAATATACTTTTATATATTAGCAAGCTATCACTATATGATATTACAAATGATTTGTATATAAAAGTAATGTTTTCAAAGAATGTAAACGTTATTATGCATGCTATTTGCAAAATTGAGAAGGTAATGAATTAGACATTTTTCTACTGCACTTTTATGTATCTTTAAATGTGCAGAATGTGTGTGTTCGCTTGTTCATGCATGTTTGTTAGTGTCAGCTTATACTTGTGTGTCCGTGCATGGGTTTGTTTGTGTGTGTGAGCTTATATGTGTGTTTGTGCTTGCATGCATGTTTGTGTGTGAGCTTGTGCGTGCATGGGTGTGTTTGAGTGTTAGCTTGTGCATGCATACATGGGTGTGTGTGAAATTGTGAGTATTTGTGCATGCATGTGTTTGTTTGTGAGCTTATGCATGTGTGCATATATATATATATATATATATGTGTGTGTATGTATATATGTATATAAATGTGTGTGTGTATATATATATATTATGTATGTATATATTTTTTTCCATAATGGTGAATGCTGTGTCATTGTCATTCTGTTTATTTTAACCTTAAAGGGACACTCAAGTCAAAATTAAACTTTCATTATTCAGATAGAGCATGCAATTTTAAACAACTTTCCAATTTACCTCCATTAAAGGACCAGTCAACACTGTAGATTTGCATAATCAACAAATGCATGATAAGAAGACAATGCAATAGCACTTAGTTTGAACTTCAAATGAGTAGTAGATTTTTGTTAAATAAATTGCAAAGTTATGTCTATTTCCACTCCCCCTGTACCATGTGACAGCCATCAGCCAATCACAAATGCATATACGTATATGCTGTGAATTCTTGCACATGCTCAGTAGGAGTTGGTGACTTAAAAAGTGTAAATATAAAAAGACTGTGCACATTTTGTTAATGGAAGTAAATAGGAAAGTTGTTTAAAATTACTGCTCTATCTCAATCATGAAGTTTAATTTTGACTTGAGTGTCCCTTTAAAAAAGTGCAGTCTTTTTATATTTAAACTTTTTAGTCACCAGCTCCTACTGAGCATGTGCAAGAATTCACAGAATAATCGTATATGAATTTGTGATTGGCTAATGGTTGTCACATGGTATGTGTATGCATTTCTGATTGGCTGATGGCTGTCACATGGTACAGGGGGAGTGGAAATAGACAGATTTTTTTTCTGACAATTTTAAAAGTTACTATTCATTTGAAGTTTAGGCTAAGAGCTATTGCATTGTCTTGTTATCTTGCATTTGTTGATTATGCAAATCTACTGTGTTGACTGGTCCTTAAAGGGACAGTACACTGTAAAAAAAAATTATATTAATGTATTTTCAATGACTTGTTATACCAGCTGCAGAGTACAGTATACAATTTTTAAGATATCGCATTTTCAGGTTTATTTTTGTATATGAAGTAGCTGGTTTTGTGCTGTTAAACCACAGCCTATTACAATGGGTTGAGCTTCAGGTAATATCAGATCTCATTATGTTATCACTTTTATGTACACAGACTTGTTTCTTTATCTTATATTTGTCTAGAAAACCAAAGCTCAATACATAGAGAGAACAATGGAAAATTATCATTTTATTACTTAACTATCCCGCACCCCCCTGAAAGTGTAATCTCTTCTGCTGACTGTGTTTACTTAGGCTATTCAATAGAATATACTCCAGTATAGAAACTTTCAGTATAGGCTGCGATACCACAGGCTAAATCAGCTATTTCAAATGCCAAAGTAGGGGTAAAGGAGCTAATTGTAAACAATTTGAAACACTCCAGCAGGTAAAATAAATAATTGGGAACAATTTAAAGGGGAGACATTTTTTGGGTGAACTGTCCCTTTAAACTGTCCCTTTTAATGTTGTGTGGAAGAGGATTTAGCTTCCAGCAGGTAATTTATCCTAAACACACATCGAAGCTGTGCCAGGCATATACGAAGTCCAAGGAAGATCAAGGAGCACATATTTGCAGTCATTGGACCCTAAACCCCATTAAGCATCTTTGGTAGTATGAAAAAAGGGATAAGGAGAGACACAATGTAGATATCTCTTGGCACTCTCTGGGACACTGTAATGGATGCTGCAATAATGTGGATTGTAAAATCCTGCAGAAACTTGTAGAATCAATTCCAGACAGAGTTATGAAGGAAAATGGTCTATGCATATTTGCCCTTTTTTTTGGAGGGGGGGGGGGGGGTTTGCATCCTGTCCCTGTTTATTAAGTCTTTCCCATGTTCAGTTCAGCCTGTTTTTAGTTTAATAATAATGCGTGCAGTACAGTACTTCCATCACAGAGGTCGCTGTATCTTTCAATTGTACTCTATTACTACTCATTGTGTGTATGTGTGTGTATATATATGTGTGTGTGTGTGTGTGTGTGTATATATATATATATATATATATATATATGTGGCACACGGTTTCAAAGGCTATACCTTTTATTCTCGAGCAACGTTTCAGGGCACCTGCCCCTTTCTTAAGCTTATCACTAATGCAATCCTTTTCTCAAGCTAATCACTAATGCAATTGACAAGCCTTTTATAGGCCCATAGTAAAACAGGTGACCAATTGCAAAACAGGGGAGTGGTTTACAGGTTTGACATCATCACACATATGATTTGATACATAATTGCTACATAGATGATTTGTTCATCGTGGGGCGGGCCCCCCCAGAGACTCTTATTGAATTTAGACTTAGTGCAGTTCCTTTTTTGAAATTTAGTAGCAAAATTGATATACAAAAAGTGGAATTTTTAGACACAATGATCTACAAGAAGGATGGCAAGCTGATCACCTCTTTGTGAAACCTACAGATGGGAACACCCTTTTACATAGGAGTAGTTTTCATCCACCACGAGTCTTTCAAAGTGTGCCCAAATCACAACTGTTGAAAATAGAGAGAATAGTGTCAGATCCGCAAACCAGAAAGGTCAGGGCCAACAACATCAAGGAGAAATTTGTCAGTAGGGGCTATAACGTTCAGGAACTTGATGAAATAGAGAACTCTCTAAAAATCTCCCAGTCAGGAAAAATATACCTAGTCCCATAAGATTGAATTTTGTAAGCTCATTCAATACTTTGAGTAAGAAAGTATTTACTATCATTAAAAAACATTGGTACCTGCTAAAAGTGGCATGTTCAGAGATTAAGGAGTTCCAGGAAGTCCCCAGAGCCTCATATCGAAGAGGCAACACAATAGGTAAACAATTGGTGCGTGCCATGCCTGTCAAGCCAACTAGTGGTGCCCAACACCAATTTTCTTGGGACCCCCAAGCAGGGTACGTTCCCATGTTTGGGGTGTGCCCAATGTAATAATATAATCAAGGGGGGAGTCATCGCCCATCCCTACACTGGGAAAAAATACCATATACCTGCGATTCGACTTATGTTGTTTATGTGCTAAAGTGACCATGTGGGCTATTTTATGTTGGCGAAACGACCCAAAAAATAAGAGACTGCATTTGTCAACATAAGTCGACTATTCGTAATGATAAAATGTTACATCTCCCAGTTACAGCACATTTTGCTGAAATGGGCCATCGGACAAATCAATTGAGGTACATGATCATTGATAGTGCCCCAAAAAACCCCAGAGGGGGTGATAGAATTAGGGACCTCCTTAACAGAGAAGCCAAATCGATTTGGTTACTTAATACCATGCACCCAAAGGTACTCAATAGAGAATTTGATCTCTTACCATTGATTTAATTATCATATGCCACAGATTATTTTTGAAATATAACTACTGTACTCTTTGTTTGCTTTAAATATGGTGTACTTGCTGCATTTGTTTTTAATCAGGTTACCAATTTTCCTAATGGGGTGTAAGGGGTTAAAGTTTTTTTTATTCTGTGTCTAAAGCAATTATGCATCAAATCACATGATGTGTGATGATGTCAAACCTGTAAACCACTCCCATGTTTTATAATTGCTCACCTGTTTTACTATGGGCCTATAAAAGGCTTGTCAATTGCATTAGTGATTAGCTTGAGAAAGGGGCAGGTGCCCCGAAACGTTGCTCGTGAATTAAAGGTATAGCCTTTGAAACCGTGTGCCACCTTGTTCTTTTGTTATATATTACAACCTGGACGTCAAGGGTGGCCATCCCAGGTATTGCACTGGACCTATATGATAAAGATTGTTCCAAAAAACTTGATAGTGACAGTGCGGATCCCACTCTCTCCAAATATATAAATATATATATATATATATATATATATATAATCACTTTAAAATGATGATGGTCCTTTAAATTTTTAGATATATAGGATAAACAGTACATAAGATAAGTTTATCATTTACTATCACTTGACAAAATCTATAATTCTATTAAGCTTACATAATAATGACTTAATTACAATTTTCCTCCTTATCTAAGGAGAATTACTCTCTAGGATGCAACATAAATAATTTGAGGTGAGGATTCTGCGGCAAAAGTGCCGGCACAAATGAAGCATGATTGCAAAATGCTTCATATAAATAAGTAATTGTTAGAGGCAGTTTGAAAGTTTGTCTTGGCTATGCATGCAGCATTCATTAAATTGTTTGTTAAATAATGTATTCAGATTAAGTAGTGTTTCCAAGCTTCTCCGTCACTCATTATGTGTTCTAGTAAATTAAAGGGAGAGAACCTTTGTCAGAGTTATAATAATCATGCTGACATCTAATTCCCCCAGACAATAATTCTTACCCTAATTCTTTCCAGTCTTTACGTTTATTGATTCCTTCGTAGACCTGTTTCATTCAATCTGATATAACTATTTACTGGTTAAAGGGACATTATACACTCATTTTTTCTTTGCATAAATGTTTTGTAGATAATCTATTTATATAGCCCATAAAGTTTTTTTTTTTTAATTAACGTATAGTTTTGCTTATTTTTAAATAACATTGCTCTGATTTTCAGACTCCTAACCAAGCCCCAAAGTTTTATGTGAATACGCTCGACTACCTACTCCAGCCTGCTCCTGTTTGTGTAAAGGGTCTTTTCATATGCAAAAGAAGGGGGAGGGAGTGTCTTATTTGCCACTTGCAGTGGGCTTTCCAGCTGCCTTTTCAACAGAGCCAAACTGACAGCTTCTAAGTAAGTTTTTAAACAGTTTTATACTGGATTTTTATATCAGTATCTGTGCATATTATTCTTTATAGTAGTGTCTATTACATGCAGTTATATGAAAATGAGTGTATACTGTCCCTTTAAATGTGTGAAGTTTACCACATCTGACCTTAAACACATTAAAAATGAAAGCTTTCTGGCATACCCTCTATCTATGAGAGCCAATGCCTTTAATCAAAGAGAAAATTGTGTAATGATTAGCAACTGGACTTTAAACAGTTAATGGATTTAAATAGAACAGCATGTTTGTCCTACATAGTTAAGCCTAATATCTGCCCGTAAGATGTGATCCAAAACAGCTTAGATGGGACAAATCTGCCAGAAATTATTTACAAAAAGGATCGCAGAAATAAAGAGTCATTGCATTTAAAAAAAAATAAAAAAAATTCACGCATTTAAACCTATTAAATCTATTTTACTATATATGTTTTAAGGTAAGAGCTGATTGAATTTAAAATGAGACTAATCCAACAGTATCAGTAGATTACTAATGCTCCTGGCTGATGACAACTTTCACAATTTAATTGCTGGAGGGGGACTTACCTCTGAAAGCCTAATACATTTCTCTGATTTACAGATATTCTACCTAACATGATTTTCTATTGAATTGGATGTTAAAGGGACAGTATACACCAATTTTCAAGTAGCTTCATGTAATGGGTGCTACTATAAAGAAGAACATGCACAGATACTAATATAAAAATCCAGTATAAAAACTTTTAAAAACTAACTTAGAAGCTCCCAGTTTAGCACTGTTAATTAGGTTTGGCTGGGACACCCACTGAAAGGGCCTGGGAAAGCAGTAAGGCCCAGACACCCCCACCCCCTCTCCTGCATATGAAAATAAACAACCAGGACTCTGTAGACATCAGTATAAATCTAAAACATGGGGGGTGGTTAGAAAATTAGCACAATGTTATTTAAAAATAAGCAAAACTATTCATTTTTACACAAACACTTGCAGATGGCCTATATAAACGGATCATCTACAAAACAATTATGCAAACAAAAATCTAGTGTACAATGACCCATTTACCTGTTTGACTTCAATATCCATTGGTTACAGAAATAGCTTATTGAGAAACTTAAAAACCAGTTATTGTTGCCTTTAAAAAATGGTATTTTAAAATGTATTACAGATTTTATTTTACTTTTTTTTTTTTTTTTTTAACTATGGATGTTTCTGCTATGAATAAAACATTTTTGTGTCTCCCTGTATCAACAAGTAGAGCTTTCCTTACCAGCCTCATCAGCTATTAAGCAATCTTTCCCTAAGATATTTATTGTGCTAGAGGAACAGGCTTGCTATGAAATATATCTGCATTTGTGGAGCTTATAATATAAGCCATTGGTTCATGCTTCGCTCAAATACAAGTGCTGCTTTGACGTGCTTGTGCACGATTTCCCCATAGACATCAATGGGGAGAGCCGGCAAAAAAAAAAGCCTAACACCTGCGATTAACGAAACAAAGGCTCCGTAACATAGCCCTATTGATGTCTATGGGGAAAGAAAAAGTTATGTTTAAACCTAACACCCTAACATAAAACCACATCTAAACACCCCTAATCTGCTGCCCCTAACATCGCCGCCACCTAAATACACTTATTGACCCCTAATCTGCCGACCTGAACATCGCCGTCACCTACATTACAGTTATTAACCTCTAATCTGCCACCCTTAACATCGCCGCAACCTACATTAGTTATTAACCCCTAAACCTCTGGCCTCCAACATCACTAACACTAAATAATTATTTTAACCCCTAAACCGAACCCTAAAATAACCCGAAAACACCCCCTAACTTAAATATAATTAAAATAAATCTAAATAAAACTTACAATTATTACTTAAATAACTTATTTACAACTAAATACATATGGCTAGATTTAGAGTTTTGTCGGTAAAGACCCGCGTAGCTAACGCAGCTTTTTTTCCCAACGCACCCTTAAGACAACGCTGGTATTTAGAGTTGTCTGAAGGGCTGCGTTAGGCTTCAAAAAGGGTGCGTTGAGCCGAATTTACCGCCTCTTCAACCCTCAATGCCAGCGTTGCTTACGGTAGCGGTAAGCTGGCAAAACGTGCTCGTGCACAATATCCCCATAGGAAACAATGGGGCAGTTTGGGATAAAAAAAAAACTAACACCTGCAAAAAAGCAGCGTTAAGCTCCCAACGCAGCCCCATTGTTTCCTATGGGGAAACACTCTCTAAGTCTGCACCTAACATGAACCCTGAGTCTAAACACCCCTAACCTTACATTTATTAACCCCTAATCTGCCACCCCCGCTATCGCTGATACCTGCATTATATTATTAACCCCTAATCTGCCGCTCCGTACACCGCAGCAACCTACATTATCCCTAATCTGTTGCCCCTAACACCGCTGACCCCTATATTATATTTATTAACCCCTAATCTGCCCCCCCAAAGTCGCCGCTACCGTACCTACACTTATTAACCCCTAATCTGCTGACCGGATCTCGCCGCCACTATAATAAATGTATTAACCCCTTAACCGCCGCACTCCCGTCTCACAAACACTATAGTAAATAGTATTAACCCCTAATCTGCCCTCCCTACATCGCCGCCACCTAACTTCAAGTATTAACCCCTAATCTGCCGACCAGACCTCGCCGCTACTATAATAAATGTATTAACCCCTAAAGATAAGTCTAACCCTAACACCCCCCTAAATTAAATATAATTTTAATCTAACGAAATAAATTAACTCTTATTAACTAAAGTATTCCTATTTAAAACTAAATACTTACCTGTAAAATAAACCCTAATATAGCTACAATATAACAAATAATTATATTGTAGCTATTTTTGGATTGATATTTATTTTACAGGCAACTTTGTATTTATTTTAACTAGGTACAATAGCTATTAAATAGTTATTAACTATTTAATAGCTACCTAGTTAAAATAATTACAAAATTACCTGTAAAATAAATCCTAACCTAAGTTACAATTAAACCTAACACTACACTATCAATAAATTAATTAAATAAATTACCTACAATTAAATAAACTAAACTGAATTACAAAAACAAACAAACACTAAATTAAAAAAAAAAAAGATTACAAGAATAGTAGGCTAATTACACCTACTCTAAGCCCCCTAATAAAATAAAAAAGCCCCCCAAATAATAAAGGTCCCTATCCTATTCTAAATTAAAAAGTAACCATCTCTTTTACCAGCCCTTAAAAGGGCGTTTTGCAGGGCATGCCCCAAAGTAATCAGCTCTTTTGCCTGTAAAAAAAAATACAACCCCCCCAACATTAAAACCCACCACCCACATACCACTACTCTAACCCAAACCCCCCTTAAATAAACCTAACTCTACCCCCCTGAAGATCTCCCTACCTTGAGTCGTGTTCACCCAGCCGGGCCGAAGTCTTCACCAATGGGGCAGAAGAGGACATCCAGACCGGCAGTGGTCTTCATCCTATCTGGGCAGAAGAGGACATCCGGACCGGCAGACATCTTCATCCAAGCGGCATCTTCTATCTTCATCCATCCGGAGCAGAGCGGAGCTATCTTCTTCCAGCCGACGCGGATCTATCCACTTCAACCGATGCTTAGTCGCTGAATGAAGGTTCCTTTAAATGACGTCATCCAAGATGGCATCCCTCAAAATCCGATTGGCTGATAGGATTCTATCAGCCAATCGGAATTAAGGTAGGAAAAATCTGATTGGCTGATTGAATCAGCCAATCAGATTCAAGTTCAATCCGATTGGCTGATCCAATCAGCCAATCAGATTGAGCTTGCATACTATTGGCTGATCGGAACAGCCAATAGAATGCAAGCTCAATCTGATTGGCTGATAGGATAGGATACGCAATTGGCGTGGCTTGAAAGTGAGCGTTAGACCCTTTCCTACCTGACTCTAAATACCAGCGGGCTGCCAAAAGCAGCGTTAGGACCCCTTAACGCTGCTTTTGACAGCTAACGCCAAACTCTAAATCTAGGCGATACTAATAGTTATATTGAAGCTAGCTTAGGTTTTATTTTTATTTCACAGGTAAGTTTGTATTTATTTTAACTAGGTAGACTAGTTAGTAAATAGTTATTAACTATTTAATAACTACCTAGCTAAAATAAATACAAACTTACCTGTAAAATAAAACCTAACCTGCCTTACACTAAAAGCTAACATTACAATAAAATAAATTAAATTAATAAAATACAATTATCTAAATTACAAACAAAATAAACACTAAATTACACAAAATAAAAAACAAAATTATCAAAAATAAAAATGAGTTACACCTAAACTAATAGCCCTATCAAAATAAAAAAGCCCACCCAAAAAAAAACCTAGCCTACACTAAACTGTCAATGGCCCTTAAAAGGGTATTTTGCGGGGCATTGCCCCAAAGAAATCCGCTCTTTTACGTGTAAAAAAATACAAACAACCACCCAACAGTAAAACCCACCACCCACACAACCAAACCCCCCAAATAAAAACCTATCTAAATAAACCTAAGCTAACCATTACCCTGAGAAGGGCATTTGGATGGGCATTGCCCTTAAAAGGACATTTAGCTCTTTTACTACCCAAAACATAAGCTAAAAGTAAAACCCACCCAATAAACCTAACACTAACCCCCGACGATCCACTTACAGTTTTCAAAGACCGGACATCCATCCTCATCCAGGCAGCAGAAGTCTTCATCCAAGCGGGCCGAAGTCCTCATCGAAGCCAGCGGAAGTCTTCATTCAGACAGCATCTTCTATCTTCATCCATCCGGCGCAGAGCGGGTCCATCTTCAAGACATCCGGCGCTGAGCATCCTCTTCTTCCGATGGTCAACATAGAATGAAGTTTCCCTTTAAGGTACGTCATCCAAGATGGCGTCCCTCACATTCCGATTGGCTGATAGAATTCTATCAGCCAATAGGAATTAAAGGGGAAAAATCCTATTGGCTGTTGCAATCAGCCAATTGGATTGAGCTTTCATCCTATTGGCTGATCCAATCAGCAAATAGAATGCAAGCTCAATCCTATTGGCTGATTGGATCAGCCAATAGGATGAAAGCTCAATCCTATTGGCTGATTGCAACAGCCAATAGGATTTTTTTACCCTTTTAATTCCTATTGGCTGATAGAATTCTATCTTGGATGACGTACCTTAAAGGGAAATTTCATTCTGCGTTGACCATTGGAAGAAGAGGATGTTCTGCGCCGGATGTCTTGAAGATAGATCCACTCCGCGCCAGATGGACGAAGATAGAATATGCCGTCTGGATGAAGACTTCTGCCGGCTTCAATGAGGACTTCGGCCTGCTTGGATGAAGACTTCTGCTGCCTTGATGAGGATGGATGTCCGGTCTTCGAAAACTGTAAGTGGATCATCGAGGGTTAATGTTAGGTTTTTTTAAGGGTTTATTGGGTGGGTTTTATTTTTAGCTTAGAGTTTGGGCAGTAAAAGAGCTAAATGCCGTTTTAAGGGCAATGCACACCCAAATGCCCTTTTCAGGGCAATGGTTAGTTTAGGTTTATTTAGATTGGGCTTTTTATTTGGGGGGTTGGTTGGGTGGGTGGTGGGTTTTACTGTTTGGGGGTTTGTATTTTTTTTACAGGTAAAAGAGCTGATTTCTTTGGGGCAATGCCCCGCAAAAGGCCCTTTTAAGGGCCATTGGCAGTTTAATGTAGGCTAGGGTTTTTTTTATTTTGGGTGGGCTTTTTATTTTGATAGGGCTATAAGATTAGGAGTAATTCGTTTTTATGTTCGATAATTTAGTGTTTTATTTTGTGTAATGTAGTGTTTATTTTTTTGGTTATTTAGATAATTGTATTTGATTAATTTAATTTAATTTATTTTATTTTATTGTAATGTTAGGTTTTATTGTAAGGCAGGTTAGGTTTTATTTTATAGGTAAATTAGTATTTATTTTAACTAGGTAGTTAGTAAATAGTTAATAACTATTTACTAACTAGTCTACCTAGTTAAAATAAATACAAACTTACTTGTGAAATCAAAATAAAACCTAAGATAGCTACAATATTATAACTATTTATTTTGTAGCTAGCTTAGGTTTTATTTTATAGGTAAGTATTTATTTTTAAATAGTAATTATTTTATTTAGATTTGTTTTAATTATATTTAAGTTAGGGGGGGTTAGGGTTACGTTAGGGTTAGGTTTAGGGGTTAATAGGTTTATTATAGCGGCGGTGTGGGCAGACGGCAGATTAGGGTTTAATAATATTTAAATAGTGTTTGCGATGCGGGAGAGCGGCTGTTTAGGGGTTAAAACTCATAATACCAGCGCTATGGGAGTCCCATTGAAAAAGGACTTTTCTTAAAGTGCGGTACTGACGTTGCGTGACGGCCAAATAAGTGTGCGGTACAGCTATTCTGACAAGACTTGTAATAGCGGCGTTAGGGAAAAAGCATCGTTATGAAGCATAACCATGCTTTTTCACTCATAACGTAAAACTCATAATCTAGTTTATAGTTTGTTCTATGTATATAAAAGTAAAACATGTTGATTTTAACATTTGGTAAATTTTAGCTTTAGATTACATTGATGAAACATTCTCCAGGAGACACTAAGCTCAGTTAGTTCCATCAGCCCAACATGTACAGTGGGATGCTTTTATATTTTTCTGTAGGCTATAATCTCTATATGGTGTCTCTTGAGTACTGCAGGAGGCAGCTTTGCGGTACAGTGGTGCAGTCTATAAATTACAGATACAATAAACGGGATTAAACCACAGGGAAGATGTATTAAGCTGAGAAGATTCTATTTTACCAATTAAAAGAGAGCTTGCATGAAAGGTATGATGAGGTTATGATCAGAGATCTGTGAAATACTCATTTCCTAGAAGTATTGGGACCTCAGATCTGAATGACAGAATATAGCTGGAAGCATCTTAAGTGGTTCAGTACCATCTGCACATGTTAGCAGTGCAGCTATTTCCTAACACTGTGGTGACAGATGAGCTGCCATTTGAAGCTGCAGGTCAAGGATGGATGAACTGCAGATATTTAGATATTTTCCTGTGTGGATTGTAAACATTGGTCTCCATCCTCATGGACATGTAAATGAGGTTACAGATGTACTTGATTTCTGCCTGAAGGGGTACTTGTCAATTTCTCTACAAACTAGCATTTGCTCATATATTTTTGTTGGTATTTGACTGATGTCAATGTCTGTTTCTTTTTTGTATTCACTTTAATAATACGTTTTTAGAAAGCAAAACTTGTCATTTGTATTTGGTCCAAGGATTGGTACTAATCCAGACATGCTATTGCATTTTGATGATATTATGCATATTACTGCAGCATAATGGTATCTCTGACAATAAAGAAACCTTCACCAACATGTTTTAGTTCCCAGTGGAAAACAAATAGTTACTTTTCATCCTTCCCCTATGGCTAAAATGTAATTGCGCCCACACTTGACAATGTATCTGTGAGCCTGTGGCCCTTATTTATGAACGTCCGGCGGACCTAATCCGACAATGCGCTTGCTGTATTCAGCATTGCACCAGCAGCTCACAAGAGCTGCTGGGGCAACGCGCCCCCTGCAGACTCGCGGCCAATGGGCCGCCAGCATGGGGGTGTCAATCGATTGGGTTGATTTCTGGCGATGTCTGTCCGCCTGCTCCGAGCATGCGGACAGGTTATGAAGCAGCGGTCTTTGTGACCACTGCTTCATAACTGCTGTTTCTGGCGAGCCTGCAGGCTCGCCAGAAACACGGGGCATCAAGCTCCATACGGAGTTTGATAAATATGCCCCTCTGTCTTGTCATCTTTCACTAGTTGCTTATTTTTAATTTGCCCCTATATAAGATTTATTTCCTTCTCCCAGATAGGGACTCATGACGTAGCAATGAAACATATATATCAATTCCAATAGCCCAATGCTTGATACAAGAAAAATACAAAGAACTTTAGCTCAACAGACATTAGCAAAGGCACGAGCATTTAGCTTAGGGAAACCATTTCAAGGAAGCTTAAGCTTTACTTCCATCAGGTAAAAATGTTTTCCAGGAGCACTGGGGAGAAGAAAAAAAAAACATGTTATAGCAGATAGAAATATGGCTTTAAAGAGAGCACATGTTTGTCATTTATAATACGCTTTGATTTTCACATCAGAACTACTCATTTTATTTTAAAGTGTTTCTTTATTTTCCTATTACAATGCAATTCACATTTACAATGCAGAAGATGTGCATTGTTACTATGACCTGAGAAAGGGAGGAGGTGTCCCCGAAATGTTGTCTTCCAATCCCGCATCTGACTAATGTTTTGTGCATTTACCTGGAGCATTGTATGTGTTATTTCTTTTATCCAGGGAAATGGCTGGAATGCAGTACCCCTACCCAAGCTAACTGTACTCCCTCGCCAGGAATGCTATTTATGATTTCATTTTGTTTATCTCTCTTTGTAAACTAACATAGCCTTGACCATGAATCTTGTCAGCACTTCATGAATTCAAACTATAATAGGACCTGCTTGATGTCCATATTTATAATTCAACTTTTTATTTTCCATCTCTATTGTACTCTATTTTTTATACCTGCTCCTTTTTTTTTAACATACATTACCTTTACGATGCAACTTTGTGTTAAATTTACCATCCTACCCTTTTTCTCGTGCAGTTCCTATTGCTCCCTGTTGGCTGATCATTGGATGGGGATGGCAAGAAGACAAACTATTAATTCATCATTATGAGACTGGTGATTTTTGTTCCACCTGGATCTTTTTTTATCTTAAATTAATTTTTTCCACACAGATTCATTATTTGCTTACATTCTTGCATCAGACACATTCTCATATACTCATTGTTATCTATTAAACACAGCCTTATTTTGTGGAATACATTTGTTTCCTGTTTCAATGCATTGCTTCCCATAATCATTCTTTATAGTCCCTCAATTCAAGCGTCTACCCACGTTTCTATTAAACCCACTATGCAACTCTTTCCATTTCTGAATTTTATGTAAGGAAGTAAAAAAAATATCTTAAAATGAAAATGTAGTAAACATTGTTTGTAGAATCTGTTAAAACATAATTATTCCAATATATGTGTGTTTGTGTGTGTGTGTGTATATATGTGTGTGTATGTGTGCATGAATATGTGTGTGTGTGTGTGTATGTATATATGTGTGTGTATGTGTGCATGAATATGTGTGTGTGTGTGTGTGTATGTATATGTGTGTGTGTGTGTGTGTGTGTATGTATATATGTGTGTGTATGTGTGCATGAATATGTGTGTGTGTGTGTGTGTGTGTATGTATATGTGTGTGTGTGTGTGTGTGTGTGTATGTATATATGTGTGTGTATGTGTGCATGAATGTGTGTGTGTGTGTGTGTGTATGTATATGTGTGTGTGTGTATGTATATGTGTGTGTGTGTGTGTGTATGTATATATGTGTGTGTATGTGTGCATGAATATGTGTGTGTGTGTATGTATATGTGTGTGTATGTGTGCATGAATATGTGTGTGTGTGTGTGTGTGTGTATGTATATGTGTGTGTGTGTGTGCGTGTGTGTGTGCGTGTGTGTGTATGTATATATGTGTGTGTATGTGTGCATGAATATGTGTGTGTGTGTGTGTGTGTGTGTATGTATATATGTGTGTGTATGTGTGCATGAATGTGTGTATGTATATGTGTGTGTGTGTGTGTGTGTGTGTGTGTATGTATATATGTGTGTGTATGTGTGCATGAATATGTGTGTGTGTGTGTATGTATATGTGTGTGTGTGTGTGTGTGTGTATGTATATGTGTGTGTGTGTGTATGTATATATGTGTGTGTATGTGTGTATGTGTGTGTGTGTGTGTATGTATGTGTGTGTGTGTGTATGTATATGTGTGTGTGTGTGTATGTATATATGTGTGTGTATGTGTGCATGAATATGTGTGTATGTGTATGTGTACATATGTGTGTGTATGTGTGTATGTATATCTGTGTATGTGTGTATTATGTGTGTTTGTATATGTGTATATGTATATGTGTGTATGTATATGTGTGTATGTATATATGTGTGTGTGTGTGTATATGTGTGTATATATATATATATATATATATATATATATATATATATACATACACACGTATATTGGAATAATTATGTTTTAACAGGTTCAAAGAGGCTCTGCAAACAGTATTTTTAATTTTAAGATTTTTATTTTTTATTTTACTTGCATACATAAAATGCAGAAATGGAGTTGCATAGTGGGTTTAATAGAGACAAGGGTAGACGATTAAATTGAGGGAATATAAAGAATGATTATGGGAAGAAATGCATTAAAACCGGAAACAAATATATTCCACAAAATAAGATTGTGTTTAATAGATAACAATTTAAATATCTACACACAAACATTTACTAGTCAGAAGTGTAAAAATCAGGGGGCACCGTGTATCTCTCCACTACTTTGGCAAAGACTCACTTCCTCATTCTATATTCCTCTACATTTCTCATTTTGCAACGCTCATTACTGCCATCTACAACTGACAGTTCATCTGTCGTCTTTGTGGATTTGGTTTATATGCAGGGCTGGAAATCCCACTAAGGATCACTAAGGGAAAGTAGCTACTTGTGCAGACAGAAGAGCAGTTCTTCTGCTTAGGGTTATATGTGTGTGTATATATATATATATATATATATATATATATATATATATATATATATATATATATATATAAAGCCCTATCTCTTACTCATTTCCTTCAATTTTGTCTAGACTTCAAGACTAGTTGAAATATTAAGCCGTTTTTTACTTGCATTATTCATTTGAAGACTTTTTCTATAGAATTATATATTTTATAGAGTTTCTAAAATGTTCATCCAGCATGGGGAAAACATATCACATTGTGGCCCCTTATTTGGAAAGGTTGGACATCCCCTGCATACTAAATACTCTGTTTTAAAACATATTTATTGTAAAACTCCTTATTCCTGTGTATGTAAGGCTAGGGCTTATATTTACAGCTTACTCTCTCCTAAAGAGTCATACCCCTGGCGTCATCAAAAATTAATCAAGACAAATAAGAACAAAAAAAACCCAATGTGATTTCTATAAACACCACATTGATATGTGCCAACATTCTTATGATTAATAACCATGATTGTGAAAAATACACATAAATATAGGAAATTATTCCTAAACTGTAAGCACATATTTTGATTGCTTCCGTATATTGTAAACAAGTTATCAAATAAACCAGATACATTTATATTTCATCACAATGTATGTTTCTCATTAGTATACATTAGTCAAAAATAAAGAATTGAACATAGTCCTTTCTTTTGTCTCTTTTTGATCTTTGATTGGAAGTTAAACTGAATGTATTTCAAACCATAGAAGATGCTTGTCTTTTTAGATAACAATAAAGTGTAACTTCCAAGTTCTAGCAAGACAACAGTTCATAAGAAGTTCAAACCATGTATTAGACAAAAGAAAACATGTTTATCTTTGGCACATTTATAGAGAAAACATCAAAAAAACCTGCTTTACTTTTTGAAGAATGAGGATAACAGAGTAATTAGGTTTCACTGAGCTTTTAGAAAACAACTACAAACAAAAATCTAGTTTTTGGGATATATATTTACACATTTGCTGCTTCTGTGTACGGTATGTAAAATAAATATTTTATATTTTCGCATTTCTCTGCAAAGTGGCAGAATATTCTGCTGTATACTCGACTGGAGTTGAAAGGTAATAAATTGTATTACATGTAAAATACTGAAACATTTTCTCCTGATGATGTAGAACTATGTTTTTAGGATATAAAAAACAAACAAAACATTTAACAACATACACCAGTGGTTCCCAGTTCTTTCAGTAACAGAACATACTTCAGCTAAACAAACAATTCTACATCACACTCACTTTTTAAGCTTAAAGGGACAGTAAAAATTAAACTTTCATGAATCAGATAGAGCATGCAGTTTTAAACAACTTTGCAATTTACTTCTGTTATCAAAGTTGCTTCGTTCTCATTGTATCTTTTATTGAAGAGTAAAACTAGGTAGGCTCATAAGAGCTCAGGAGTGTGCACATGTGTTTATTATTCTATGGCAGCAGTGTTTTGCAACATTATTTGTAGCTTTATTATACAATGTTCCAAAACACTGCTGCCATAGAGTACTAAAGATACATGCACACAACTCCTGAGCCTTCCTACTTTTACTCTTCAATAAAAGATGCCAAGTGAACAAAGCAAATTTGATAGAATTAAATTGTAAAATTGAATCTTGAAAGTTTAATTTTAACTTTACTGTCCCTTTAACATTTACTACAGCATTGTGAAAGTGGTAACCATATCTGGATTGAATACAACAACCTACATAATAATCAAATACATTGATATTTAAAAACTAAGTGTTTTAACACAGTTTTTTCCAACTCTGCTGGTTAAAGGAACATGGAATTTACTTCTGTTGTGATTCAGATAGAACATACAATTTAAACATTTTCCCAATTTACTTCTTTTATCAAATTAATTAAAAAAAAATTTGAATCCTTTGTTGAAGAAGCAGGAATGCACTATTGGGAGCTAGCTGAATACTTCATGTATGCCAAGGACAAAAGGCATAGGTATGCAGTCACCAATCAGCATCTAGCTACAATTAGTGTTTTTTTGGTCCTGAGCCTACCTAGGTATGCTTTTCAACAAAGGATACAAAATGGACAAAGCTAATTAGATAACAGAAGTCAAATGGATCTTTTTTTAAAAAAATGTAATGCTCTATCTAAATCAGGGCTTCTTAAACTTTTTCCACTCACGACCCCTTTTTGCGCGAGAATTGTTTACGTATATATAATAGGTATACAAATCAAACATTTACTGATAATAAATCATACTTATACTTGCCCTTTCATGCTCATACTCCCCCCTTCAATGCTCATACTCCCCCCTTCCATGCCCACTGCCCCTTCCAGGCTCACTCCCCTGCACCTTCCATACTCCCCCTTCATTTTCATACCCCCTTTCATACTCCCCCCTTCCCCTTAAACCTCCTTCCATACTCATACTCCCCCCTTCATACTCATACTCTCCCTTTCCATGTTCATATCCCTCCTTCCATGCTCACTTCCCTGCTCGATTCATACCCCCCTTCCATGCTCATACCTCCCCTTCATACTCCCTCTTTTCATGCTCATACTCCCCCTTCCATGCTCAAAGCCCCCTAAATACTCATACCCTCCCTTCCATAATCATACTCCCCCATTCCATGATCACTGCTCCTTCTATACTCCCTCTTCATATTCATACCCTCCCTTTCATGCTCATACCCTCCCTTCAATACTCATTATACTTCCCCTTCATACTCCCTCTTTTCAGGCTCATACTCCCCCCTTCCATGCTCAAAGCCCCCTCCATATACCCCCTTCATATTCATACCCTCTTCCATGCTCATACCCTCCCTTCCATAATCATACTCCCCCATTCCATGCTCACTGCCCCTTCTATACTCCCCCTTCATATTCATACCCCCTTCCATTATCATTCCCTCCCTCCCATGCTTATACCCCCACCCATCTTTCAGCGCTCAGACTAACCCATCAATATCATTTGTTATTATTCATTTGTTAAAGGGACAGTCTACAATATAATTTTTATTGTTTTAAAAGATAGATATGTACTGTTGTGCTAACTCTTAAAGGGACAGTCTAGTCCAAAACAAACTTTCATTATTCAGATAGGGCAACAGGAAGTTGCAAGATGATCACCCACAGCAGAGCTGCTATATAGCTCCTCCCCTAACTGCCATATCCAGTCATTCTCTTGCAACTCTCGACAAGCATGGAGGTAGTAAGAGAGAAGTGGTGAAACGTAGTTTGTTTTTTACTTCACTCAAAAGTTTGTTATTTTTAAATGGTACCGGAGTTGTACTATTTTGTCCCAGGCAGAAAATAGAAGAAGAATCTGCCTGTGATTTCTATGATCTTAGCAGGTTGTAACTAAGATCCATTGCTGTTCTCACACATAACTGAAGAGAGAGGTAACTTCAGCTGGGGAATGGCGTGCAGGTTATCCTGCTATGAGGTATGTGCAGTTAAAAATTTTTCTAGAGATGAAATAAATGCTAGAAAATGCTGCTGATACCAGATTTATGTAAGGTAAGCCTGAATACAGTGATCTAATAGCGACTGGTATCATGCTTACTTTCAGAGGTAATACTCTTATAGATTTACAATATAAAACATTTGCTGGCATGTTTAAACGTTTTTATATATACTTTGGTGATAAAACTTTATTGGGGCCTAGTTTTTTTCCACATGTCTGGCTTAAATTTGCCTAGAAACAGTTTCCTGAGGCTTTCCACTGTTTTCATATGAGTGGGAGGGGCCTAATTTAACGCTTTATTGCGCAGTAACTTTTACAGACTGAGACATCCCCTGAATGCTATAGGACCTCTCTAAAGGGGCTCTTAGGCTTTCCAAAATCATTTGTTGGGGAAGGTAGGCCCACAGCAAGGCTGTGGCAGTTGTGACTGTTAAAAAAAGTCTATCGTTTTTTTTTATTCGTTTTTTGAACTAAGGGGTTAATCATCCATTTGCAAGTGGGTGCAATGCTCTGTTAGCTTATTATACACACTGTAAAAATTTTGTTTGATTTACTGCTTTTTTTTCACTGTTTTTCAAATTCTGACAAGATTTGTTTCTCTTAAAGGCCCAGTACAGTTTTTATTTTTTGCTTGTTAACTTGATTTAAAGTGTTTTCCAAGCTTGCTGGTCTCATTGCTAGTCTGTTTAAACATGTCTGACATAGAGGAAACTCCTTGTTCATTATGTTTAGAAGCCATGGTGGAACCCCCTCTTAGAATGTGTACCAAATGTACTGATTTCACTTTAAGTAATAAAGATCATATTCTGTCTTTAAAAAATTTATCACCAGAGGAATCTGACGAGGGGGAAGTTATGCCTACTAACTCGCCCCACGTGTCAGACCCTTTGACTCCTGCTCAAGGGACTCACGCTCTAATGGCGCCAAGTACATCTAGTGCGCCCATAGCGTTTACTTTACAAGACATGGCGGCGGTCATGGATAATACACTGTCAGCGGTATTATCCAGCCTACCTGGGTTTAGAAGAAAGTGAGATAGCTCTGGAGTTAGAAGAAATACAGAGCATACTGACGCTTTAAGAGCTATGTCTGATACTCCCTCACAATATACAGAAGATGAGGAAGGAGAGCTTCTTTCTGTGGGTGATGTTTCTGACTCAGGGAAAAAGATTCAACCTGATTCTGATATGTCTACATTTAAATTTAAGCTTGAACACCTCCGCGTGTTGCTCAGGGAGGTTTTAGCTGCTCTGAATGACTGATACAATTGCAGTGCCAGAAAAATTGTGTAGATTGGACAAATACTATGCAGTGCCGGTGTGCACTGATGTTTTTCCAATACCTAAAAGGTTTACAGAAATTATTTCTAAGGAATAGGATAGACCAGGTGTGCCGTTCTCTCCCCCTCCAATTTTTAAGAAAATGTTTCCAATAGATGACACCACACGGGACTTATGGCAGACAGTTCCTAAGGTGGAGGGAGCAGTTTCTACCCTAGCTAAGCGTACTTCTATCCCTGTCGAGGACAGTTGTGCTTTCTCAGATACAATGGATAAAAAGTTAGAGGGTTACCTTAAGAAAATGTTTATTCAAAAAGGTTTTATTCTACAGCCCCTTGCATGCATTGCCCCAGTCACTGCTGCTGCAGCTTTCTGGTTTGCGTCTCTGGAAGAGGCTTTACAGGTAGAGACCCCATTGGATGACATACTTGACAAGCTTAGAGCACTTAAGCTAGCCAATTCTTTTGTTTCTGATGCCATTGTTCATTTGACTAAACTAACGGCTAAAAATTCTGGTTTTGCTATTCAAGCGCGCAGGGCGCTATGGCTTAAATCATGGTCAGCTGACGTTACTTCAAAGTCTAAGCTGCTTAACATTCCCTTCAAGGGGCAAACCCTATTCGGGCCTGGTTTGAAGGAGATCATTTCTGAGGAAGGTCATGCCCTTCCTCAGGATAGGTCCAAATCAAGGGCCAAACAGACTAATTTTCGTGCCTTTCGAAACTTCAAGGCGAGTGCAGCATCAACTTCCTCTACTGCAAAACAAGAGGGAACTTTTGCCCAGTCCAAGTCGGTCTGGAGACCTAGCCAGACCTGGAACAAAGGTAAGCAGGCAAAAAAGCCTGCTGCTGCCCCTAAGACAGCATGAAGTATCAGCCCCCTATACGGTAACGGATCTAGTAGGAGGCAGACTTTCGCTCTTCGCCCAGGCTTGGGCAAGAGATGTCCAGGATCCCTGGGCGTTGGAAATTGTATCCTAGGGATATCTTCTGGACTTCAGAGCTTCTCCTCCAAAAGGGAGATTTCACCTTTCACAATTATCTGCAAACCAGATAGAGAGAGAGGCATTCTTACACTGTGTTCAAAACCTCCTAGTTATGGGAGTGATCCATCCAGTTCCAAAGGAGGAACAAGGACAGGGATTTTACTCATATCTGTTTGTGGTTCCCAAAAAGAGGGAACCTTCAGACCAATTTTAGATCTCAAGATCTTAAATAAATTCCTCAGAGTCCCATCATTCAAGATGGAGACTATTCGTACCATCCTACCTATGATCCAGGAGGGTCAATACATGACTACAGTGGATTTAAAGGATGCTTATCTTCACATTCCGATACACAAAGATCATCATCGGTTTCTCAGGTTTGCCTTCCTGAACAGGCATTACCAGTTTGTAGCTCTTCCCTTTGGTTTAGCTACAGCCCCAAGAATCTTTACGAAGGTTCTGGGGTCACTTCTGGTGGCCCTAAGACCGCGGGGCATATCAGTGGCCCCTTATTTAGACGACATTCTGATACAGGCGTCAAATTTCCAAATTGCCAAGTCTCACACGGACATACAGGGAGTGCAGAATTATTAGGCAAGTTGTATTTTTGAGGATTAATTTTATTATTGAACAACAACCATGTTCTCAATGAACCCAAAAAACTCATTAATATCAAAGCTGAATAGTTTTGGAAGTAGTTTTTAGTTTGTTTTTAGTTATAGCTATTTTAGGGGGATATCTGTGTGTGCAGGTGACTATTACTGTGCATAATTATTAGGCAACTTAACAAAAAACAAATATATACCCATTTAAATTATTTATTTTTACCAGTGAAACCAATATAACATCTCAACATTCACAAATATACATTTCTGACATTCAAAAACAAAACAAAAACAAATCAGTGACCAATATAGCCACCTTTCTTTGCAAGGACACTTAAAAGCTTGCCATCCATGGATTCTGTCAGTGTTTTGATCTGTTCACCATCAACATTGCGTGCAGCAGCAACCACAGCCTCCCAGACACTGTTCAGAGAGGTGTACTGTTTTCCCTCCTTGTAAATCTCACATTTGATGATGGACCACAGGTTCTCAATGGGGTTCAGATCAGGTGAACAAGGAGGCCATGTCATTAGATTTTCTTCTTTTATACCCTTTCTTGCCAGCCACGCTGTGGAGTACTTGGACGCGTGTGATGGAGCATTGTCCTGCATGAAAATCATGTTTTTCTTGAAGGATGCAGACTTCTTCCTGTACCACTGCTTGAAGAAGGTGTCTTCCAGAAACTGGCAGTAGGACTGGGAGTTGAGCTTGACTCCATCCTCAACCCGAAAAGGCCCCACAAGCTCATCTTTGATGATACCAGCCCAAACCAGTACTCCACCTCCACCTTGCTGGCGTCTGAGTCGGACTGGAGCTCTCTGCCCTTTACCAATCCAGCCACGGGCCCATCCATCTGGCCCAGCAAGACTCTCATTTCATCAGTCCATAAAACCTTAGAAAAATCAGTCTTGAGATATTTCTTGGCCCAGTCTTGACGTTTCAGCTTGTGTGTCTTGTTCAGTGGTGGTTGTCTTTCAGCCTTTCTTACCTTGGCCATGTCTCTGAGTATTGCACACCTTGTGCTTTTGGGCACTCCAGTTATGTTGCAGCTCTGAAATATGGCCAAACTGGTGGCAAGTGGCATCTTGGCAGCTGCACGCTTGACTTTTCTCAGTTCATGGGCAGTTATTTTGCGCCTTGGTTTTTCCACACGCTTCTTGCGACCCTGTTGACTATTTTGAATGAAACGCTTGATTGTTCGATGATCACGCTTCAGAAGCTTTGCAATTTTAAGAGTGCTGCATCCCTCTGCAAGATATTTCACTTTTTTTGACTTTTCTGAGCCTGTCAAGTCCTTCTTTTGACCCATTTTGCCAAAGGAAAGGAAGTTGCCTAATAATTATACACACCTGATATAGGGTGTTGATGTCATTAGACCACACCCCTTCTCATTACAGAGATGCACATCACCTAATATGCTTAATTGGTAGTAGGCTTTCGAGCCTATACAGCTTGGAGTAAGACAACATGCATAAAGAGGATGATGTGGTCAAAATACTCATTTGCCTAATAATTCTGCACACAGTGTAGTTCTGGCATTTCTGAGGTTGCATGGGTGGAAAGTGAACGAAGAAAAGAGTTCTCTATCTCCTCTCACAAGAGTCTCCTTTCTGGGAACTCTAATAGATTCTGTAGAAATGAGGATTTACCTGACAGAGTCCAGGTTATCAAAACTTTTAAATTCCTGCTGTGTTCTTTATTCCACTTCTCGCCCTTCGGTGGCTCAGTGTATGGAAGTAATCGGCTTGATGGTAGCGGCAATGGACATAGTGCCGTTTGCACGCCTACATCTCAGACCGCTGCAACTATGCATACTCAGTCAGTGGAATGGGAATTAAACAGATTTCTCCCCTCTACTAAATCTGGATCAAGAGACCAGGAATTCTCTTCTCTGGTGGCTATCTCGGGTCCATCTGTCCAAGGGAATGACCTTTCGCAGGCCAGATTGGACAATTGTAATGACGGATGCCAGCCTTCTAGGCTGGGGAGCAGTCTGGAACTCCCTGAAGGCTCAGGGATCATGGACTCAGGAGGAGACACTCCTTCCAATAAACATTCTGGAACTAAGAGCAATATTCAATGCTCTTCAGGCTTGGCCTCAGCTAGCAACAATGAGGTTCATCAGATATTAGTCGGACAACATCACGACTGTGGCTTACATCAACCATCAAGGGGGAACAAGGAGTTCCCTAGCGATGTTAGAAGTCTCAAAGATAATTCGCTGGGCAGAGATTCACTCTTGCCACCTATCAGCTATCCATATCCCAGGTGTAGAGAACTGGGAGGCGGATTTTCGATAGACTTTTCATCAGGGGGAGTGGGAACTCCATCCGGAGGTGTTTGCACAATTGATTCATCGTTGGGGCAAACCAGAACTGGATCTCATGGCGTCTCGCCAGAACGCCAAACTTCCTTGTTACGGATCCAGGTCCAGGGACTCCAAGGCAACGCTTATAGATGCTCTAGCAGCGCCTTGGTCCTTCAACCTGGCTAATGTGTTTCCACCGTTTCCTCTGCTCCCTCGTCTGATTGCCAAAATCAAGCAGGAAAGAGCATTGGTGATCTTGATAGCGCCTGCGTGGCCACGCAGGACTTGGTATGCAGATCTGGTGGACATGTCATCCTTTCCACCATGGACTCTGCCGCTGAGACAGGACCTTTTACTTCAAGGTCCTTTCAACCATCCAAATCTAATTTCTCAGAAACTGACTACCTGGAGATTGAAAGATTGATTTTATCAAAGCGTGGCTTCTCCGAGTCAGTCATTGATACCTTAATTCAGGCACGGAAGCCTGTCACCAGGAAAATCTATCATAAGATATGGCGTAAATATCTTTATTGGTGCGAATCCAAGGGCTACTCATGGAGTAAGGTCAGGATTCCCAGGATATTATCTTTTCTCCAAGAAGGATTGGAAAAAGGATTGTCAGCTAGTTCCTTAAAGGGACATATTTCTGCTCTGTCTATTCTTTTGCACAAGCGTCTGGCGGATGTTCCAGACATTCAGGCATTTTGTCAGGCTTTAGTTAGAATCAAGCCTGTGTTTAAACCTGTTGCTCCGCATTGGAGCTTAAATTTGGTTCTTAAAGTGGTTCCGTTTGAACCTCTTTCCATTCCTCTTTTTTTGGTAGCTATTTCTTCGGCTCGTAGAGTTTCCGAGTTATCTGCCTTACAATGTGATTCTCCTTATCTGATCTTCCATGCAGATAAGGTAGTTCTGCGTACCAGACCTGGGTTTTTACCTAAGGTGGTATCTAATAAGAATATCAATCAGGAGATTGTTGTTCCATCATTGTGTCCTAATCCTTCTTCAAAGAAGGAACGTCTATTACACAATCTTGACGTGGTTCGTGCTTTAAAGTATTATTTACAAGCTACTAAAGATTTTGGTCAAACATCTGCTTTGTTTGTTGTCTACTCTGGACAGAGGAGAGGCCAAAAGGCTTTGGCAACCTCTCTTTCGTTTTGGCTAAGAAGCATAATCTGCTTAGCTTATGAGACTGCTGGCCAGCAGCCTCCTGAAAGGATTACAGCTCATTCTACTAGAGCTGTGGCTTCTACATGGGCTTTTTAAAATGAGGCTTCTGTTGAATAGATTTGCAAGGCGGTGACTTGGTCTTCGCTTCATACCTTTTCAAAATTCTATAAATTTGATACTTTTGCTTCTTCGGAGGCTATTTTTGGGAGAAAGGTTTTACAGGCAGTGGTACCTTCCGTTTAAGTACCTGCCTTGTACCTCCCTTCATCCGTGTACTATAGCTTTGGTATTGGTATCCCACAAGTAATGGATGATCCGTGGACTGGATACACCTTACAAGAGAAAATATAATTTATGCTTACCTGATAAATTTATTTCTCTTGTGGTGTATCCAGTCCATGGCCCGCCCTGTCATTTTAAGGCAGGTCTTTTTTAATTTTAAACTACAGTCACCACTGCACCCTATGGTTTCTCCTTTCTCTGCTTGTCTTCGGTCGAATGACTGGATATGACAGGTAGGGGAGGAGCTATATAGCAGCTCTGCTGTGGGTGATCCTCTTGCAACTTCCTGTTGGGAAGGAGAATATCCCACAAGTAATGGATGATCCGTGGACTGGATACACCACAAGAGAAATAAATTTATCAGGTAAGCATAAATTATGTTTTTGCGTTGGTCTCTTGGTATTCTTATTTGAAATCTATATCTAGGAGGTTAATATGCTAATTTCTAAGCCCTTGAAGGCCGCCTCTTAGCTCAGGGAATTTTGACAGTTTTTCACCACTAGAGGGTGTTAGTTCATGTGTTTCATATTGATAACACTGTGCTCATGCACGTGGGGCTCTTATGAGCCAGCGCTGATTGGCTAAAATGCAAGTCTGTCAAAAGAACTGAAATAAGTGGCAGTTTGCAGAGGCTTAGATACAAGATAATCACAGAGGTAAAAAGTGTATTAATATAACTGTATGAAAAACTAGGAAATGGGTAATAAAGGGTTTATCTATCTTTTAAAACAATAAATATTCTGGTGTAGACTGTCCCTGTAAATAACTTCCCGGGCTTGAACACATTGTTATCTATATGGCCCACATGAACTATCAGTCCCCGGTTGTCAAAAGCAAATACAAAAGCATGTGATTTAGAGGATGTCAATAGAGCCTTTGAAACGGGCAGACATTTAGAGGTTTAAATGTTCTAAAGTATATTAATCTAACAATGTTGGTTGTGCAAAGCTAGGGAATGGGTAGTAAAGGCATCATCTTATTTATCTTTTTAAACAATACCAATTTTTGTGTAGACTGTCCCTTTAATCTGCTCAACATTAATCTATTATGTATCCAAATAGTTATCACAAGCATATTTTTATTTTACTGATTCTTAGTCCATATTAAGCCCTCCAGCCAAGCCCCATAGTGTCAGATGGAAATGTTCATTACAGTGTCCCTCTCACACTGTCTCTGTTTACGTGGGTGTGCTTGTGGGACCAGCTAGAGCTCTTGGCAACAGCACGCATGCACTATTTCTACTTGTACGTGTCCCATAAACGTTTGCATATTTCCTGCAATAAGGAATTTACCTTTACACAGTGTTAGGTGCACTACAAACATCCTTCGGCTTTGTAGTGTGACCAACACTGCATGCATGTAAGGTCCTTCTGGTATGACCATATATAATTATTTACAAAAGGGGGCACCACAGTAAACTTAGTGCACATCTCATCTTCACCCCAAATGCTGTGTGTGGTAAACACTTCTCTCTTCCCCAGGGCCAAACACAACAATAGAGCCCAAAGTTCTGGCAGTGCTAACAACCTGTAGTAATGTGACTAACACCATGCCTAGATGAGAACCTTGCATGGGGGCATTTCTGGAGTAGATAATTACTCAGCCCTTTTCTGAGCACATCTCAGTATCGCACAACAGACACACTGGAGTTGGATACTTTTAGATCAAATCTAAAATTTACTGCCAATAAGCATTAATATATGTAGGAAATGCACAACTGATACTGGTATAATATTATATTAAAATAGGTTGAACTTACAGGGAAATCAGAGCTTATTTTATCACTTTCAGTGTTCTCCACAGAAATACTCCACATACTGGCACTATGAAGTAGCCAGGTAGCACTATGGATTAGCCGGATAGCACTATGAAGTAGCTGGGTGGTACTATGAAGTAGTTGGGTGGTACTATGAAGAAGCTGGGTGGTATTATGAAATAGCCGGGTAGCACTATGAAGTAGCTGGGTGGCACTATGAAGTAGCTGTGTGGCACTATGAAGTAGCCGGGTAGCACTATGAAGTAGCTGGGTGGTACTATGAAGAATCTGGGCGGTACTATGAAATAGCCGGGTAGCATTATGAAGTAGCTGGGTGGCACTATGAAGTAGCCGGGTGGCACTATGAAGTAGCCGGGTGGCACTATGAAGTAGCCGGGTGGCACTATGAAGTAGCTGGGTGGTACTATGAAGTAGCCGGGTGGCACTATGAAATAACTGGGTGGTACTATGAAGCAGCCGGGTGGCACTATGAAATAGCCAGGTGGGGCAGTGTAATATTTTCAAATATTTTATTCTGCTATCCAAAGCACAAATTAATTGCATATTTTAACATAAATGCATTTAATGATAATCTGTGTAATAAAAATTGAACATTTTTAATATTAGCTAATTTTAATTTTAATATTGGCTACAATTTTAGCCGGGTCGTCAGTAAAATCAGTCAGGTGGTACACCCGCTAAAAAGGTCCTGGGGTGAACACTGACTTCATGTACACACGCATGCTTCTATATATTATCTCTGTCTATATACCAAAGCGTAGCAATAGAGGGATTTAAGGATGCACTGGTAGCTGATAGATGTTGCAAAAACTTTATTGAAGAAAACATTAAAAGTTCATCGCTGAACACATTTTATTCCATAGACAAGTGAGAGGTGTATGTTCCACCCCAGGGACTGCTTGCTGACGCGTTTCGGCTCCAAGGGCCGTAATCGTAGCTGCAGTCACTTGCCTTAATGATCCTTAAATATCAATTAAAGCCAGCTAATAGGTTAAAAATAGTAACACCCTTCTTTTAACTGGGGCGGAACAAAAAAAAAAAAAAAAACACCTTTTAAGGTCTAAACTCTTTATTGCATATATGGACACATAGTAAGTTTAATACTAACTTGGACCAAACAATGATTAAAGACCGTAAAGCTCACTAAATATTGCTCAAAATTACCCATATACCTACATTAACAGTATGAAACAACAAATACATATGTATATACATATAACCATATTTGCAGCTTCCTGATACATTTGTTGACATTGTAAAGTAGATACAAATATACAGAATAGCGATATTACAAATGCAAATGCAATTGCCAATACACAAAAGGAAGGGAAAAGAAAGTGTAAGTCTGTTTCATTCCTTAATTATAACCTAAGTTTCATGCCCCAAATTTGATCACTTCCCAATTAATGTGAAAACATATATAGAGGATTTAATCCAATCCAAGGGGATTCATGGAAGAAAAAAAGGTTATAAACCATGTTTAAAATTTATGGGATTCTCAATCTCACTTATCAAGTCACTTTCTTCTTAGTGACACAGGGATTGAAAAAGGGGTCTTCCTAGTTAAAAAGACTGAAATAATGATGCAAAGATAATAGAATCTTACAGGGTGCTGGATACACGGGCCAAAGGATTATTACTCCCAAAAATTAATGAGATCAAACTCTGAATTTAATCCATAAGGGATCCTTGTTCTTAGTCTGTGTATCCAGTATGCCTCCCTTTTAGACAATAATTTATCTCTATCTCCTCCTCTTGATTTACATCTCACTAATTCAACCAAGGTCCATTTCAAGGATTGGGGACTACTGTTGTGCCTCTCCTTGAAATGCTGCACTAGCGGTGTGGTCAGTTTGCCTGCTTTTATGTTCGTAAGGTGTTCCCTTATTCTTTCCCTTGTTTCTCTCGTCGTGAGTCCTATGTACTGAATTTCACATTCAGTACAAGTAAGGAGATACACTGCATAAGAGGTTCTGCAATTTAGACAAGATAGATGTTCAAATTGCTCTCCTGTCACTGTGCTGGAAAAGCCATTACCTTGTTGTAAGTACATGCACGCTGTGCACTGTGTGTAACTGCACCTGTATGTGCCCTTGTATCTTAACCATGATGAGGTTTGAGTATGTGTATTTGGCCTCAACTGAGTGGGTGCTAAAATATTACCTATACTTTTCCCTTTTCTAAAAGCGTATCTGCAGCCTTTGGGTATAACATTAGCTAGCCCATCATCCGCCTTAAGCATTGGAAAATGTTTCCTTAATATATTGCAGATGTTATGATATTGTTGGCTATACTGTGTTATAAATGTTACACCTTCAAATTTCATATCGGTTTTCTTTTTTGTCTTTAGTAGATCCTTCCTGTCTATTCCTGCAATTCTCTCTCTAGATGCTGTAATCTCCTTTTGTTTGTAACCCCTAGTGAGAAATCTCCTCTCCAAATCCCGAGCCTGTCTTTCAAATTCTGTGTTTAAAGTACAGTTCCTTTTAAGCCTTATAAACTGCCCATTAAGGACAGACCTAAATACCCTTTTGGGATGGCTGCTCTGGGCATGGAGAAGAGAATTTCCCGCTATGGGTTTCCTATAAATCCTGGTTACAATTTGTCCTTGGTCAGTACCTGACAAATTCACATCCAAATAGTTAATACTCTCTGGATGGAAATCATATGTGAATTTTATACCCACGTCATTGTTATTTAAAACATTGACAAAATCAGATGCTTCTGTCTCACTACCTTTCCAGATGACCAACAGGTCATCTATGTAGCGTTTATAATAAACAATTCTCTCTTTCCAGCGTCCATCACATGCATAGATGTGGGACAGCTCCCACCAACCCATAAATAGGTTGGCATAGGAGGGGGCAAACTTTGCCCCCATAGCTGTCCCACATCTCTGCAGGTAATGGACACCTTCAAAGAGAAACATGTTATGTGTGAGCAAAAAATGGGTAACTTGTAATATGTAAGAACTAAATCCTTGTTCATACGTTGTGTATCTCTCCAGGAAAAAACTTAGTGCTTCCAAACCCTTGTTGTGGGGGATGGACGAATACAGTGAGGTGACATCTATTGTGAGCCATCCATACTCCTTATGCCACTGTATCCGTTCCATCTCCGTCAACAACTGTTTAGTGTCATAGAGGTGGCTGGGCAGCTTCACCACCAGTGGTTGCAAAATTTCATCCAACCATTTGGATAACGGCTCTATTAGAGAGCCTATCCCACTGATGATGGGTCTGCCCTTCACCTCTACCAAATGGTTGGATGAAATTTGCCAACCTATTTATGGGTTGGTGGGAGCTGTCCCACATCTATGCATGTGATGGACGCTGGAAAGAGAGAATTGTTTATTATAAACGCTACATAGATGACCTGTTGGTCATCTGGAAAGGTAGTGAGACAGAAGCATCTGATTTTGTCAATGTTTTAAATAACAATGACGTGGGTATAAAATTCACATATGATTTCCATCCAGAGAGTATTAACTATTTGGATGTGAATTTGTCAGGTACTGACCAAGGACAATTGTAACCAGGATTTATAGGAAACCCATAGCGGGAAATTCTCTTCTCCATGCCCAGAGCAGCCATCCCAAAAGGGTATTTAGGTCTGTCCTTAATGGGCAGTTTATAAGGCTTAAAAGGAACTGTACTTTAAACACAGAATTTGAAAGACAGGCTCGGGATTTGGAGAGGAGATTTCTCACTAGGGGTTACAAACAAAAGGAGATTACAGCATCTAGAGAGAGAATTGCAGGAATAGACAGGAAGGATCTACTAAAGACAAAAAAGAAAACCGATATGAAATTTGAAGGTGTAACATTTATAACACAGTATAGCCAACAATATCATAACATCTGCAATATATTAAGGAAACATTTTCCAATGCTTAAGGCGGATGATGGGCTAGCTAATGTTATACCCAAAGGCTGCAGATACGCCTTTAGAAAAGGGAAAAGTATAGGTAATATTTTAGCACCCACTCAGTTGAGGCCAAATACACATACTCAAACCTCATCATGGTTAAGATACAAGGGCACATACAGGTGCAGTTACACACAGTGCACAGCGTGCATGTACTTACAACAAGGTAATGGCTTTTCCAGCACAGTGACAGGAGAGCAATTTGAACATCTATCTTGTCTAAATTGCAGAACCTCTTATGCAGTGTATCTCCTGACTTGTACTGAATGTGAAATTCAGTACATAGGACTCATGACGAGAGAAACAAGGGAAAGAATAAGGGAACACCTTACGAACATAAAAGCAGGCAAACTGACCACACCGCTAGTGCAGCATTTCAAGGAGAGGCACAACAGTAGTCCCCAATCCTTGAAATGGACCTTGGTTGAATTAGTGAGATGTAAATCAAGAGGAGGAGATAGATAAATTATTGTCTAAAAGGGAGGCATACTGGATACACAGACTAAGAACAAGGATCCCTTATGGATTAAATTCAGAGTTTGATCTCATTAATTTTTGGGAGTAATAATCCTTTGGCCCGTGTATCCAGCACCCTGAAGATTCTATTATCTTTGCATCATTATTTCAGTCTTTTTAACTAGGAAGACCCCTTTTTCAATCCCTGTGTCACTAAGAAGAAAGTGACTTGATAAGTGAGATTGAGAATCCCATAAATTTTAAACATGGTTTATAACCTTTTTTTCTTCCATGAATCCCCTTGGATTGGATTAAATCCTCTATATATGTTTTCACATTAATTGGGAAGTGATCAAATTTGGGGCATGAAACTTAGGTTATAATTAAGGAATGAAACAGACTTACACTTTCTTTTCCCTTCCTTTTGTGTATTGGCAATTGAATTTGCATTTGTAATATCGCTATTCTGTATATTTGTATCTACTTTACAATGTCAACAAATGTATCAGGAAGCTGCAAATATGGTTATATGTATATACATATGTATTTGTTGTTTCATACTGTTAATGTAGGTATATGGGTAATTTTGAGCAATATTTAGTGAGCTTTACGGTCTTTAATCATTGTTTGGTCCAAGTTAGTATTAAACTTACTATGTGTCCATATATGCAATAAAGAGTTTAGACCTTAAAAGGTGTTTTTTTTTTTTTTTTTTTTTTCCGCCCCAGTTAAAAGAAGGGTGTTACTATTTTTAACCTATTAGCTGGCTTTAATTGATATTTAAGGATCATTAAGGCAAGTGACTGCAGCTACGATTACGGCCCTTGGAGCCGAAACGCGTCAGCAAGCAGTCCCTGGGGTGGAACATACACCTCTCACTTGTCTATGGAATAAAATGTGTTCAGCGATGAACTTTTAATGTTTTCTTCAATAAAGTTTTTGCAACATCTATCAGCTACCAGTGCATCCTTAAATCCCTCTATTGCTACACGTTAAAGAAACAGAGGATTTGCACGGAGTTACAGGTGATTATTCCTGTCAGCATAGTCCACTCACCTCCCGCGAGAATTGAAGCACAGGGGAGAGACAGTGACGTCAGACGCCGGAAAACCTCGAGGCTGGAAACTGAGCACAACCTAGCGGAGCAGTTGGTTTGTTTTCTGCAGTCCGCATAAAGGACCACACAAGCGGAATAAGGTACCGTGGTGTCGGGAATCTCTGAAGCCTGGGAGAGGTAAGGCATATCTTTTAAGTACGTTCATACTGTCGTTTGCGCCCCCGAAGTATAGGTGAGTGGTGAAGAAGCGGATTCGATCAGCTTATTCACATTAGAATTACAGTGGTTATATGCTCACAGACTTTTTTGGGAGTAAATTGGTGCCGATATCGTTTGCATATATACCAAAGCCCCATACTTAAAGGGACAGTCTAGTCAAAATTAAACTTTCATGATTCAGATAGGGAATGCAATTTTAAACAACTTTCTAATTCACTTTCATCATCTTTTATTGTTCTTTTTGTATTCTTTGTTGAAAGCTAAACCTAGGTAGGCTCATATGCTAATTTATAAAACCTTGAAGGCCGCCCCTTATTTTAATGCATTTGGCAGTTTTTAACAGCTAGAGGGTGTAAGTGCATGTGTGCCATACAGATAACATTGTGACCACGCCCGTGGATTTACAAGTGAGAGGGCACTGATTGGCTAAATGCAAGTCTGTCAAAAGAACTGAGATATAGGGGCAGTCTGCAAAGGCTTAGATACAAGGTAATCACAGAGGTAAAACATGTATTATTATAACTATGTTGCTTATGCAAAACTGGGGAATGGTTAATAGAGGGATTATCTATCTTTTAAAACAATAACAATTCTGGAGTAAACAGTCCCTTTAAGGCCTGATAATCTAAAGGTCTCTGGGCTTGTGAGATTATAAGAATACTCATCAGGACTTCTAGTTCCCTGGTGGAATGATCTAAAGCCACTAAAGCTAAGGCGCTTATACTACATTTTCGTATGGGATGGAGATGCATACATTACAAAAATGCGCAATGAAATTCGTAATTTAAAATCATACAAAATGAATAATTGAACCTTTCATACACAAATATGCAGGAGAAAATTGTATTAAGGTGCATCAACAATTGTAACAAAATTGTTCACCAAAAATCATATTTTATCCAAAACTTAAAATTTGTATGCAAATTACACACAAATAAATCATGTTAAATATACAAAGTGTATATCGTTATTGAAGTACATTGGATGTGCAAAAATCACATATAAATTCGTACTTATATGTACAAAATACAAAGCGTGTTTGTTGTTTTTTGGTAATATGGACTGAACATGGGCGTGTATGAAATTCTCTCAAATCCAAGCGTAATTATCTAAATATTTTCACCCTACATAACTCAGTTTTTTTTTTATCACCAGGGGGTCGATCCGATATAGATCGTAGTTTGCGGCGCAAGCGAGGGAACCCGCGTCGCCCGCAGTTTCAGCTCGCAACTCGAGCTATCCCATATATGTCGCCGTCAGATGCTAAAGTGCCGTAAGTCTGATAAACCAGCGATGTCCAGAAATCTGCGCAAGTACAAATTTCTGGCGTCGCCAGTGACTTGCGGCACGTTAGAAACTGCCGGCGCCTACAAAACCTGACTAAAGTCTAAATTACCCGCACTGTCTAACACGCCTCCCTAACATAGCCCGACACGTCTAACACGCCTCCCTAACATAGCCCGACACGTCTAACCCTCTATCCGCTATCCCCCCTCACTAGCCTAACAATAACATATGTATTAACCCCTAAACCGCCGCTCCCGGAGCCCGCCGCAACCTAATAAAATTATTAACCCCTAAACCGCCGCCAGCTATACTAAATCTATAACCCCCTAAAGTGAGCCCCTAACACCGCCGCCATCTACCTTACCTACCCCCTAAAGTGAGCCCCTACCCCGCCGCTATCTATTTTAAAATTATTAACCCCTAATCTAATCCCCCTACCCCGCCGCCATCTATATTAAATTATTTAACCCCTAAAATACTAAACTATCCCTACCACTAAACCTAAGTCTAACCCTACAAATAGCCCTGAAAAGGGCTTTTTGCATGGCATTGCCCCAAAGTAACAGCTCTTTTGCCAGCCCTTAAAAGGGCTTTTTGCGGGGCTTTGTCACAAAGTAAACTGCTCTTTTGCCTACAATCTACATCCCCCTACACTGCTGCCACCTATAATAAATGTATTAACCCCTAATCTAATTCCCCTACACCGCGGCCACCTATAATAAATGTATTAACCCCTAATCTAATCCCCCTACACCGGCGCCAGCTATATTAACTATATTAACCCTAATTATATTAGGGTAAATATAGTTAATATCGTTATTATATTATATATATATTAAGTATAATAACCCTATCTAACTCTAACATCCAAACTAAACTCTTATTAAAATAAATCTAATATTAATATTATTAATTAAAATATTCCTATTTAAATTTAAATACTTACCTATAAAATAAACCCTAAGATAGCTACAATATAATTAATGTATAGAATTAAGTAGAATGTTACCATTCAGTGTCAGTGAGTGGAAACAGGCGTTACTCAAGTAAATGCGCTAGTCAGAGGTATGAAAATCTCATAGAGCAGCTATGAAGGTACAAATATTGTATGATAGACTAAGTCTATACAATATAGGAAAAATAGGAGTCAAAGGGTAAACAGCGCTTATGGAGATTCTTAAAAACTGAATAATATTAAAATCTCGGCAGTGTTGGTGGGTAAAGAAAACAAAAAAAAAAAAAAAAAAAAAGGGAAGAGAAGTATATGAATATACGTATATATATTAGAGTCTTTGATAGGATATTGGAATCCTAGTGTAATGAAGGCGTAATAGATACCCTTACCAAAAGTTACCTCAATCCTATGAGGTAAGTTTGCCGCATTGGAGGATGTATCTAGTGGTTGAATGAATCCTGGATGTTCTGGTCTGTATAAAATCGCTGCCTCTTGGAGTAGAATGGGATGTGGGTCCCCTTTGTGCTGGTTTCTTTAGGAAACTTCCTGTATTTATTGCCTCTTGGAGCTTGGTTTTCTTGTCTTGGTATGAACTTTAGGATGTCAGAGCAGGTGACGTGGTTACAGGGTACTTATTTCTTTTTTCTTTTCTTATTTTTTCTTCATTTTCCTTAGAGTTGTGTCAGCAGATACAAAACTCACGTCTGTGGTACACAAAGATATTTCCTTCCTTCCTAGTACTGTGTGCATAAAATATTTCCAAGCACGCCACTCACAAATTTCCCTTTTCCGACTCCGAGTCGGAAAAGGGAAATTTGTGAGTGGCGTGCTTGGAAATATTTTATGCACACAGTACTAGGAAGGAAGGAAATATCTTTGTGTACCACAGACGTGAGTTTTGTATCTGCTGACACAACTCTAAGGAAAATGGAGAAAAAATAAGAAAAGAAAAAAGAAATAAGTACCCTGTAACCACGTCACCTGCTCTGACATCCTAAAGTTCATACCAAGACAAGAAAACCAAGCTCCAAGAGGCAATAAATACAGGAAGTTTCCTAAAGAAACCAGCACAAAGGGGACCCACATCCCATTCTACTCCAAGAGGCAGCGATTTTATACAGACCAGAACATCCAGGATTCATTCAACCACTAGATACATCCTCCAATGCGGCAAACTTACCTCATAGGATTGAGGTAACTTTTGGTAAGGGTATCTATTACGCCTTCATTACACTAGGATTCCAATATCCTATCAAAGACTCTAATATATATACGTATATTCATATACTTCTCTTCCCTTTTTTTTTTTTTTTTTTTTGTTTTCTTTACCCACCAACACTGCCGAGATTTTAATATTATTCAGTTTTTAAGAATCTCCATAAGCGCTGTTTACCCTTTGACTCCCACAATATAATTAATAATTACATTATAACTATGTTAGGGTTTATATTTATTTTACAGGTAAATTGTTAATTATTTTAACTAGGTATAATAGCTATTAAATAGTTATTAACTATTTAATAGCTACCTAGTTAAAATAATTACCCAATTACCTGTAAAATAAATCTTAACCTAAGTTACAAATACACCTACACTATCAATAAATTAAAGAAACTACAAATATCTATCTAAAAATACAATTAAATAAACTAAACTAAATTACAAAAAAAAAAACCCACTAAATTACAAAAAATAAAAAAAGATTACAAGATTTTTAAGCTAATTACACCTATTCTAAGCCCCCTAATAAAATAATAAAGCCCCCCAAAATAAAAAAATGCCCTACCCTATTCTAAATTATAAAAAGTTCAAAGCTCTTTTACCTTACCAGCCCTTAAAAGGGCCTTTTGTGGGGGCATGCCCCAAAGAAAACTGCTCTTTTGCCTACAAAAAAAAACACAATACCACCCCCCAACATTACAACCCACCACCCACATACCCCTAATCTAACCCAAACCCCCCTTAAATAAGCCTAACACTACCCCCCTGAAGATCTCCCTACCTTGTATTCACCCAGCCGGGCCGAACTCCTCATCCCATCCAGGTGATGTGTTCCAGCAAGCGGCAGTGAAGTCTTCTTCCATCCGGGCGATGTCTTGAAGCAAGCGGCAGAGAGTCTTCTTCCATCTGCGATGTCTTCAAGCAAATCGGCATCTTCAATCTTCTTCCTTCGCTCCTCCGCCGCGGAGCATCCTTCTGGCATGACGACTTCCCGACGAATGAGGTTCCTTTAAATGACCTCATCCAAGATGGCGTCCACCAAATTCCGATTGGCTGATAGGATTCTATCAGCCAATCGGAATTAAGGTAGAAAAATCTGATTGGCTGATTGAATCAGCCAATCAGATTCAAGTTCAATCCGATTGGCTGAATCAATCAGCCCTATTGATTGAAGACGACTCAAGGTAGGGAGATCTTCAGAGGGGTAGTGTTAGGTGTATTTAAGGGGGGTTTGGGTTAGAGTAGGGGTATGTGGGTGGTGGGTTTTAATGTTGGGGGGGTTGTATTTTTTTTTACAGGCAAAAGAGCTGATTACTTTGGGGCATGCTCCGCAAAAAGCCCTTTTAAGGGCTGGTAAAAGAGTTGATTACTTTTTAATTTAGAATAAGGTAGGGACCTTTTATTATTTTGGGGGCCTTTTTTTATTAGGGGGCTTAGAGTAGGTGTAATTAGCCTAATATTCTTGCATTTTTTTTTTGTAATTTAGTGTTTGTTTGTTTTTTGTAATTTAGTTTAGTTTATTTAATTGTATGTAATTGTAGGTAATTTATTTAATTAATATATTGATAGTGTAGTGTTAGGTTTAATTGTAACTTAGGTTAGGATTTATTTTACAGGTAATTTTGTAATTTTAACTAGGTAGCTATTAAATAGTTAATAACTATTTAATAGCTATTGTACCTAGTTAAAATAAATACAAAGTTGCCTGTAAAATAAATATAAATCCTAAAATAGCTACAATATAATTATTCGTTATATTGTAGCTATATTAAGGTTTATTTTACAGGTAAGTATTTATCTTTAAATATGATTAATTTGTTTAATAAGAGTTAATGTATTTTGTTAGATTAAAATTATATTTAACTTAGGGGGGTGATAGGGTTAGATTTAGCTTTAGGGGTTAATACATTTATTATAGTAGCGGCGAGGTCCGGTCGGCAGATTAGGGGTTAATACTTGAAGTTAGGTGGCGGCGACATTGGGGGGGGCAGATTAAGGGTTAATACAAATTATTCTAGTGTTTGCGAGGCAGGAGTGCGGCGGTTTAGGGGTTAATATATTTATTATAGTGGCGGCGATGTCCGGTCGGCAAATTAGGGGTTAATAAGTGTAGGTAAGGTAGTGGCGACGTTGGGGGGGGGCAGATTAGGGGTTAATAAATATAATATAGGTGTCGGATATGTTAGGGGCAGCAGATTAGGGGTTCATAGGGATAATGTAGGTGGCGGCGATGTGCGGTCGGCAGATTAGGGGTTAAAAATATTTATTATAGTGGCAGCGATGTGGGGGGACCTTGATTTAGGGGTACATAGGTAGTTTATGGGTGTTAGTGTACTTTAGAGCACAGTAGTTTAGAGCTTTATATACCGGCGTTAGCCCATAAAGCTCTTAACTACTGACTTTTTTTTGGTGGTAGGAGTCTAGAGGGTCTACCGCTCACTTCAGCCAAGACTCAAAATACCGGCGTTAGGAAGATCCCATTGAAAAGATAGGATACGCAATTGGCGTAAGGGGATCTGCGGTATGGAAAAGTCTCGGCTTGAAAGTGAGCGTTAGACCCTTTCCTGCCTGACTCTAAATACCAGCAGGCGGCCAAAAGCAGCGTTAGGACCCCTTGACGCTGCTTTTGACGGCTAACGCAGAACTCTAAATCTAGGCAAATGTATTTTGATTTGTATTAGGCATAAAAATTCAAGCTTAAATGTTTCTCGCTGTGTACTTCGTCCTCAATTTATAACCTTCACATAGCATAGAGCTCTCATTATTTCTATGAAGAAATCTCGCCACTCGCAGGGACAGCCCTTTTTCTCTTGTTAAGTGTATCCAGTCCACGGATCATCCATTACTTGTGGGATATTCTCCTTCCCAACAGGAAGTTGCAAGAGGATCACCCACAGCAGAGCTGCTATATAGCTACTCCCCTCACTGCCATATCCAGTCATTCTCTTGCAACTCTCAACAAAGATGGAGGTAGTAAGAGGAGAGTGGTGTATTATAGTTAGTTTCTTTCTTCAATCAAAAGTTTGTTATTTTTAAATGGTACCGGAGCGTACTATTTTATCTCAGGCAGTATTTAGAAGAAGAATCTGCCTGCGGTTTCTATGATCTTAGCAGAAGTAACTAAGATCCACTGCCGTTCTCACATATTCTGAGGAGTGAGGTAACTTCAGAGGGGGAATGGTGTGCAGGTTTTCCCGCAATAAGGTATGTGCAGTTAACATTTTTCTAGGGATGGAATTTGCTAGAAAATGCTGCTGATACCGGATTAATGTAAGTTAAGCCTAAGTGCAGTGATTTAATAGCGACTGGTATCAGGCTTATTAACAGAGATACATACTCTTATAAAAGTGTAATATAAAACGTTTGCTGGCATGTTAATCGTTTTTATATATGTTTGGTGATAAAACTTATTGGGGCCTAGTTTTTTTCCACATGGCTGGCTTGATTTTTGCCTAGAAACAGTTTCCTGAGGCTTTCCACTGTTGTAATATGAGTGGGAGGGGTCTATTTTAGCGCTTTTTTGCACAGAAAAAATTACAGACAGAGACATTCAGCTTCCCTCTGCATGATACAGGACATCTCTGAAGGGCTTAAAAGGCTTCAAAAGTCGTGTTTGAGGAAGGTAACAGCCACAGTAGAGCTGTGGCAGTTGTTGTGACTGGTTTTAAAAACGTTTTTGTCATTTATTATTCCGTTTTTGGTATTAAGGGGTTAATCATCCATTTGCAAGTGGGTGCAATGCTCTGTTAACTTGTTACATACACTGTAAAAAATTTGTTAGTGTAACTGCCTTTTTTCACTGTTATTTCAAATTTTGTCAAAATTTGTTTCTCTTAAAGGCGCAGTAACGTTTTTTATATTGCTTGTTAACTTGGTTTAAAGTGTTTTCCAAGCTTGCTAGTCTCATTGCTAGTCTGTACAAACATGTCTGACACAGAGGAAACTACTTGTTCATTATGTTTAAAAGCCATGGTGGAGCCCCATAGGAGAATGTGTACTAAATGTATTGATTTCACCTTAAACAGTAAAGATCAGTCTTTATCTATAAAAGAATTGTCACCAGAGGGTTCTGTCGAGGGGGAAGTTATGCCGACTAACTCTCCCCACGTGTCGGACCCTTCGCCTCCCGCTCAAGGGACTCACGCTAATATGGCGCCAAGTACATCAGGGACGCCCATAGCGATTACTTTGCAGGACATGGCTGCAATCATGAATAATACCCTGTCAGAGGTATTAGCCAGATTGCCTGAATTAAGAGGCAAGTGCGATAGCTCTGGGGTTAGACGAGATACAGAGCGCGTAGATGCTGTAAGAGCCATGTCCGATACTGCGTCACAATATGCAGAACCTGAGGACGGAGAGCTTCAGTCTGTGGGTGACATCTCTGACTCGGGGAAACCTGATTCAGAGATTTCTAATTTTAAATTTAAGCTTGAGAACCTCCTTGTATTGCTTGGAGAGGTATTAGCTGCTCTGAATGACTGTGACACAATTGCAGTGCCAGAGAAATTGTGTAGGCTGGATAAATACTATGCAGTGCCGGTGAGTACTTATGTTTTTCCAATACCTAAAAAGCTTACAGAAATTATTAGTAAGGAGTGGGATAGACCCCGTGTGCCTTTTTCCCCACCTCCTATATTTAGAAAAATGTTTCCAATAGACGCCACTACACGGGACTTATGGCAGACAGTCCCTAAGATGGAGGGAGCAGTTTCTATTTTAGCAAAGCGTACCACTATCCCGGTTGAGGACAGTTGTGCTTTTTCAGATCCAATGGATAAAAAATTGGAGGGTTACCTTAAGAAAATGTTTATTCAACAAGGTTTTATTTTACAGCCCCTTGCATGCATTGCGCCTGTCACTGCTGCGGCGGCGTTCTGGTTTGAGGCCCTGGAAGAGGCCATCCATACAGCTCCATTGACTGAAATCATTGACAAGCTTAGAACACTTAAGCTAGCTAACTCATTTGTTTCTGAAGCCATTGTTCATTTGACTAAACTAACGACTAAGAATTCCGGATTCGCCATCCAGGCACGTAGGGCGCTATGGCTTAAATCCTGGTCAGCTGACGTGACTTCAAAGTCTAAATTACTCAACATTCCTTTCAAGGGGCAGACCTTATTCGGGCCTGGTTTGAAAGAAATTATTGCTGACATTACTGGAGGTAAGGGTCATACCCTCCCTCAGGACAGGGCCAAATCAAGGGCCAAACAGTCTAATTTTCTTGCCTTTCGAAATTTCAAGGCAGGTGCAACATCAACTTCCTCTGCTTCAAAACAAGAGGGAACTTTTGCTCAATCCAAGCAGGCCTGGAAACCTAACCAGTCCTGGAACAAGGGCAAGCAGGCCAGAAAGCCTGCTGCTGCCTCCAAGACAGCATGAAGGAACGGCCCCCTATCCGGCAATGGATCTAGTAGGGGACAGACTTTCTCTCTTCGCCCAGGCGTGGGCAAGAGATGTTCAGGCTCCCTGGGCGTTGGAGATCATATCTCAGGGATATCTTCTGGACTTCAAAGCTTCTCCTCCACAAGGGAGATTTCACCTTTCAAGATTATCTGCAAACCAGATAAAGAAAGAGGCATTCCTACGCTGCATGCAAGACCTCCTTGTAATGGGAGTGATCCATCCAGTTCCGCGGACGGAACAAGGACAGGGTTTTTATTCAAATCTGTTTGTGGTTCCCAAAAAAGAGGGAACCTTCAGACCAATTTTGGATCTAAAGATCTTAAACAAATTCCTCAGAGTTCCATCATTCAAAATGGAAACTATTCGAACCATTTTACCCATGATCCAAGAGGGTCAGTACATGACCACAGTGGACTTAAAGGATGCCTACCTTCACATTCCGATTCACAAGAATCATCATCGGTTCCTGAGGTTTGCCTTTCTAGACAGGCATTACCAATTTGTAGCTCTTCCATTCGGGTTGGCTACAGCCCCAAGAATCTTTACAAAGGTTCTGGGCTCACTTCTGGCGGTTCTAAGACCGCGAGGCATAGCGGTGGCTCCTTATCTAGATGACATCCTGATACAGGAGTCAAGCTTTCAAATTGCCAAGTCTCATACAGAGATTGTTCTGGCATTTCTGAGGTCGCATGGGTGGAAAGTGAACGAAGAAAAGAGTTCTCTATCTCCTCTCACAAGGGTTTCCTTCCTAGGGACTCTTATAGATTCTATAGAAATGAAAATTTACCTGACGGAGTCCAGGTTATCAAAACTTCTAAATGCTTGCCGTGTTCTTCACTCCATTTTGCGCCCCATGGTGGCTCAGTGCATGGAAGTAATCGGCTTAATGGTAGCGGCGATGGACATAGTGCCATTTGCGCGCCTGCATCTCAGACCGCTGCAATTATGCATGCTCAGTCAGTGGAATGGGGATTACACAGATTTATCCCCTCTGCTAAATCTGGATCAGGAAACCAGAGATTCTCTTCTCTGGTGGTTATCTCGGGTCCATCTGTCCAAGGGTATGACCTTTCGCAGGCCAGATTGGACGATTGTAACTACAGATGCCAGCCTTCTAGGTTGGGGTGCAGTCTGGAACTCCCTGAAGGCTTAAGAGCAATAGTCTGGAACTCCCTGAAGGAGTTAAGAGCAATATTCAATGCTCTTCTAGCTTGGCCTCAGCAACACTGGGGTTCATCAGATTTCAGTCGGACAACATCACGACTGTGGCTTACATCAACCATCAAGGGGGAACCAGGAGTTCCCTAACGATGTCAGAAGTCTCCAAGATAATTCGCTGGGCAGAGACTCACTCTTGCCACCTATCAGCGATCCACATCCCGGGCGTAGAGAACTGGGAGGCGGATTTTCTAAGTCGTCAGACTTTTCATCCGGGGGAGTGGGAGCTCCATCCGGAGGTGTTTGCTCAATTGGTCCATCGTTGGGGCAAACCAGAACTGGATCTCATGGTGTCTCGCCAGAACGCCAAGCTTCCTTGTTATGTATCCAGGTCCAGGGACCCAGAAGCGACGCTGATAGATGCTCTAGCAGCTCCTTGGTTCTTCAACCTGGCTTATGTGTTTCCACCGTTTCCTCTGCTCCCTCGACTGATTGCCAAAATCAAACAGGAGAGAGCATCGGTGATTCTGATAGCGCCTGCGTGGCCACGCAGGACCTGGTATGCAGACCTAGTCGACATGTCATCCTTTCCACCATGGACTCTGCCTCTGAGACAAGACCTTCTAATACAAGGTCCTTTCAATCATCCAAATCTAATTAGCGTCTGGCAGAAGTTCCAGATGTTCAGGCATTTTGTCAGGCTTTAGTTAGAATTAAGCCTGTGTTTAAACCTGTTGCTCCTCCATGGAGCTTAACCCCTTAATGACCACAATGTACCCTGTATGTCACTGGTCGTTAAGGGTTTTTTCAGGACATAATAGCACAAGTCTAGCAAGAACACGCTATTAATGCCCTCCTTCCAGAAGGCTTTGTGGAATAGAGCAGTTGCAACTCTGGTGGCAAGACCGCGCTTTAAAACAATCAAGTCCCAAAAAAAGGCCAGCGACATACAGGGTACGTCGCTGGTCCTTAAGGGGTTAAACTTGGTTCTTAAAGTTCTTCAGGGGGTTCCGTTTGAACCCCTTCATTCTATTGATATCAAACTTCTATCATGGAAAGTTCTGTTTCTGATGGCTATTTCCTTGGTTCGAAGAGTCTCTGAGTTATCTGCCTTACATTGTGATTCTACTTATCTGATTTTTCATTCAGATAAAGTAGTTCTGCGTACAAAACCTGGGTTTTTACCCAAGGTGGTTTCTAACAAGAATATCAATCAAGAGATTGTTGTTCCATCATTGTGTCCTAATCCTTCTTCAAAGAAGGGTCTTTTGCATAATCTAGACGTAGTCCGTGCCTTGAAGTTTTACTTACAAGCTACTAAAGATTTTCGTCAAACATCTAACCTGTTTGTTATTTACTCTGGACAGAGGAGAGGTCAAAAGGCCTCGGCAACCTCTCTTTCTTTTTGGCTTCGGAGTATAATCCGTTTAGCCTATGAGACTGCTGGACAGCAGCCCCCTGAAAGGATTACAGCTCATTCTACTAGAGCTGTGGCTTCCACCTGGGCCTTTAAAAATGAGGCTTCTGTTGAACAGATTTGCAAAGCTGCGACTTGGTCTTCGCTTCATACCTTTTCAAAATTTTACAAATTTGATACTTTTGCTTCTTCGGAGGCTGTTTTTGGGAGAAAGGTTCTACAGGCAGTGGTTCCTTCCGTTTAAGTTCCTGCCTTGTCCCTCCCATCATCCGTGTACTTTAGCTTTGGTATTGGTATCCCACAAGTAATGGATGATCCGTGGACTGGATACACTTAACAAGAGAAAACATAATTTATGCTTACCTGATAAATTTATTTCTCTTGTAGTGTATCCAGTCCACGGCCCGCCCTGTCCTTTTAAGGCATGTCTAAATTTTAATTAAACTACAGTCACCACTGCACCCTATGGTTTCTCCTTTCTCTGCTTGTTTCGGTCGAATGACTGGATATGGCAGTGAGGGGAGGAGCTATATCGCAGCTCTGCTGTGGGTGATCCTCTTGCAACTTCCTGTTGGGAAGGAGAATATCCCACAAGTAATGGATGATCCGTGGACTGGTTACACTACAAGAGAAATAAATTTATCAGGTAAGCATAAATTATGTTTTTTTTTTATATAATTCCACCAAGACGGTCCCTACTTGGCTAAACCAAGTTTTTCACATTTTTGTTGGCGAAGTTTGATAATCGGGCCCCTAACGAAAATAACTGAAAATTAACATTGTATTACTTTACACTCCCAGGGGGTGGTTAGGAGAGAGATTTCTGCTGCCTATGTTTGCTCGGCTTTTATATAGCCAAAGCTTAAAGGGACAGTCAACACCAGAAAATTTGTTGTTTAAAAGAAAGATAATCCCTTTATTACCCATGCCTCAATTTTTCATAACCAACACAGTTATAATAATACACGTTTTACCTCTGTAATTACCTTGTATCTAAGCTTCTGCTGACTGCCCCTTTATTTCAGTTCTTTTGTGAAAGACTTGCATTTTAGCCAATCAGTGCTCACTCCTAGGTCACTTCACATGCATGAGCTCAATGTTATCTATATGAAACATATGAATTAATCCCCTCTAGTGGTTAAAATGCTTTCAGATTAGAGGCAGTCTTCAAAGTCTAAGAAATTAGCATATGAACCACCCAGGTTTATCTTTCAACTAAGAATAACATGAGAACAAAGCAAAATTGGTGATAAAAGTAAATTGGGAAGTTGTTTAAAGGGACACTGTACCCAAAAATTTCTTTCGTGATTCAGATTAAGCATGACATTTTAAGCAACTTTCTAATTTACTCCTATTATCAAATTTTCTTCATTCTCTTGGTATCTTTATTTGAAATGCAAGAATGTAAGTTTAGATGCCGGACCATTTTTGGTGAACAACCTGGGTTGTCCTTGCTGATTGGTGGATAAATTCATCCACCAATAAAAAAGTGCTGTCTAGAGTACTGAAACAAAAAAAAAAAGCTTAGATGCCTTCTTTTTTAAATAATGATAGCGAGAGAACGAAGAAAAATTGATAATAGGAGTAAATTAGAAAGTTGCTTAAAATTGCGTGCTCTTTCTGAATTACAAAAGAAAAAATTGGGGTTCAGTGTCCCTTTTAAAATTACATTCCCTATTTAAATCATGAAAGTTTAAGTATAGAACCTTTCAGCATAGGTAGGGATATCACAGGCAAAAGCTATTTCAAATGCCAAAATAAAGGCAAATTAGCTACTTGTAAATAATGTTATATGCTCCTGCAGGTAAAATGGATCATTGCATTGGGGAAAAAATAAACAGTGAAATAATTAAGGGTACTCTATCCCGTTGACTACTCTATAGACTTATTTTTATGGTACTAATTTATACCAATCGCAGCTCAGTCATTAATATGCTCAGTAATATACACAGTAATCTTTTACTCTCTATTTCTACACTTCCACCCCATTAACCCTGCTATATGTACTCCTATACATAACCACCTTTTCAAAATTAACACTCCCCTTTTCTTACTCCTAATTCAGAGCTTTTAAAGGGATATGAAACCCCAAAAAATGATTTCCTGATTCAGACAGAGCATGTGATCTTTAACAACTTTGCAATTTTTTTCTTTTATCTAATTTACTTAGGTCTCTTGATATCCTTAGTTAAAAAAAGAATGCCTAGGTATGATCAGGAGTAGCAGTGCATTACTGGGAGCTAGCTTTTGATTGGTGGCTGCACGTAAATGCCTCTTGTAATTAGTTTCCCAGATGTGTTCAGCTAGCTTCCAGTAGTGCATTGCTGCTCCTTCAACAAAGAAAAGCAAGAGAATTAAGCAAATTTGATAATAGAAGTAAATTGGAAAGCTGTTTAAAAACACATGCTCTCAGGGACGGATTTACAGGGGGTGCAGAGGTCGCAACTCCGACTTGGCCCCTGAGGGTGGGGGCACAGCTTAAAAAAACAAAAACAATAAAAAACGTTTACCTGCCACTGCCTGCACTAATATCATGTGAGTGTGACATGATGCTTCACTAGTGTCTCTGACTATAGGGGTTAGTGCTTCTGTTTTACCATTGGTGTTTGTGTGTGTGTGTGTATGTATGTATGTATGTAAGTGACTGTGTGTGTATTTATGCATATGTTTGTGGTACCAGCAAATTACAGACCTTCTTACTACAGCATGGGGGGTGGGAGGTAAACAGTGTCTCTATACAGTACCACTATATACAGTATGGGGGGGGGGCTGGACCATGTCACTGACTACTGTGGTCACTTTATAAAGTACTGGGGCGGGTAGGGTCAGGCCAGCCATCTCACCGCCAGATTAGACTGTGTCACTAACTCACTATATACAGTACTGGTTGGTTAAACAGTGTCACTATATACAGTAATAGGGGGTCAGACCATCTCAAAGACTGTGTGCACAGGGTACCACCTTTTGTAAACATGTAATCTGATTCACATTTTTTTTCTGTGTTAAATGTAAAAATAAATAAAAAGATATGTATGAAATTCACCTTTTTTGTGTGTGTGTGGGGGGGGGGGGTAGGGGGCTTCTTAGACTCTTGCACCTGGGTCCTGTGGTTTCTAGTTACACCTCTGCATGCACTATCTAAATTTTGTAAGAAACATTTTGAGTTTCATGTCACTTTAATCTTCAGCTACACCTTTCTCATTATATTGATTTGCTAAAAACATTTTTTATCATCACACCTGCTACAATCTTATATTTATACATTCTTTTATCATATTGACCAGGTTTTCCTTACCTTTGGCTTTATATTCTTATCCTTTCTTTTTAAGATCAAGAGCTTCAATATTTGTAGTTCACTTTGTATAAAATTCTATCTACCGCTGATTGCGCTCAAGGGCAGTAGCCTATTTTCTTTTTGTTTCAGTTTATTTGTACAAGTATCATCAGTCTCAAGCGTGTATGTTTAACCCCTGCCTGCAGTGCAGTGAAATGGCAAACTCTTTATAAATAAAACACAATAGCAATAATAATATAGCATACCATTTCATGGCTATTGGTTTTTAAAACCCACCTAATGGTTGCAAAAAAAAATGCTCTGTATGGTGAAAAGGTTACATAGACTCTTCAGTGCCCCTGTGGTTGAGCTGTTTTTATTTTTTTGTGTTTCTCTGCTTTATATCATTATTTCCTAAAAAAATTATAAACACATTTTTTGGTCCCATATTTAGCATTAGTTTACCTTTAAAAAACAAACAGTCAATCATCTTCTAGTGAGAGGGTATGGGCTGTGTGCTTTATGGGGGAGAATAGTGGATCTAAATGTGCCCCTCACCAAACACTGCACAGGTATTTACTTAGGGAAGATGATCATCTGAAAATTTGAGGAGGGATTTGGCACCTCATTTAAAATTTTAAAATAGGGGAATTCAAAACTTTCATTTAAGGATCTCCTCTAATGAAATTAGTGTGAGATAAGGGCTCTTTAAAAAAAAATCCCCTAAAACTAGACATTTCCTGGTTTCTCCTGGGGCAGGTGATCTTCATATTTAACAGTGATAAACTGCATGCTAGTGGAAGAAACAATCCCTTATTTGAAGAGGGTACTCTAGCACAGATGGTGGGGGAATAAGGGCTGTTACTCTGTCCCAAGTTATCAGCATTTTTACTATGATTACTTGCATATTACAGGGGCATTAACCCCCTCAATTAAAAGGGTTTTCTTGTCCCTGTAAATGATATGTGGACTGATATATGGTTTTTTAAAGCCCCCAACACACAATAATACTAACATGGAAATCCCTGCAGCTTATTTCCTTAACATCACCACTTATGCACATGATGACATCAGAGGTTGTCCTGGCTAATGGGTAAGCAAACGGCATTGTCCTTTCTTAGCTGCTATGTAGAGTGGCCTCAGGATCTACATTGTATCTCAAGTGGTTAAATATAGCGAAAACAATATTAACTCTTCAAAGGCATTGGTTGTGCTTCAGCTTTACTGGTCCACATTTGTAACTCACCAGCACAAGAAATTCTGTGCAATTGGAATTAGATGAACAACTGCAGTGATGACTGATACCCTCAGGTTAAACTCATTAGCCATTCTCTTGAGAAGAATTAGAAACATTGAAAAAAGATTACATTTAAAAAAAAATCAGCAACTATTTATGCATATACAAGTACTAAACTTAGGTCTGTTAAAATGGTGGCTACTGTAGAAGCTTACATACAGCAAAAATAAAGCTTCAGTTAACTTAACCCTTTAAGGACACAGCTTTTAGTTTGCTCAATTGTTTTATGACGGAAAAATTCTGTCATATGTCCTTAAGAGGGCATAAAACCCAAAACATTTCTCTCATGATTCAAAAAAAAGAATACCATTTTAAACCGCTTCCCAGTTTACTTCTATTATCTAATTTGCTTCATTCTCTTGTTATCCTTTGTTGAAGAAGCATCAATACATTTGGGAGCTAGTTAACACATTAGATGAGCCAATAAGATGAAGACTATATGTGCAGCCACCAATCAGCAGCTCCCGAGCCTACCTAGGTTTCCTATTCAACAAATTATATCAAGAGAACAAAGCAAATTAGATAATAGAAGTAAATAGGAAAGTTCTTGAAAATCAAATACTCTTTCTGAATCATAAAAGAAAATAATTTGGGTTTCATATCCCTTTAATACAATATTTGTGCTTAGATAGATACACACAGACAGAGAGAAAGAGAGAGAGGTGTATGTGTAAGCAGATTTCCTTTTGTATTATTATTTACATATATGCAAATACAAAAGCACAATACCAGTCCTTTCAGCCAAACTTCCACCTTCTATTGCCATCTTTTCCCCAGTGATCTTGTGTTTATTTTTTAGCCAATGGAAGTAAAGTTGAAGCTTCGTTAAAATGTTTCTCTAAACTAAGTGCTAAATAGCCTTGTTGATGTGCGCTGAGTTGCTCAGAGGCTATTGTTATTAAATACTTATGATGGGTATCCAGCAGTGTAAATTAAGAAAACTGTGAGCTTGCTACTATTTAGGGTCTTTAATCTTCTGCCTTTTAGAGGGAAAAACAAAAGATTACATACTTGGTTTAAAACTGCACACTTTATATCGTGGGTACTTTTGTAGGTTTGAAATCTTACTAATCAATGCAACCATTTTAACACTGTTGTGATAACATTTAAAGGGAAAGTGCAATTTGAAGTACACATAAGTTATTTTCCATTTATTTTAGAAACATTTTTGTAATAAATTTGCATTACTTATGTAATTACTACTTTTTAGTAATAATATGAATACATTCGTGTAGCATATATAAATAGGTCACATGCTATCAGATCTACCAATCACACATGGCAATTGTAATAGAAAAGTTATTGGAAACACAAGTTTACTTTAATACAGTCCTGTTTATTGACTGTGTTTTTCAAACTCGATCACAATGCAAACTATAGCTCTATCCATACTGGGAAAACGTCAGGTCGGATCTGAGTGAATAGCAGGAAAGTCACCGATATGTATGGAAAGCATTGACTTAAAGAGACATTCCACTGTGGATTTTTTTTGTTTTGTTTTTTAACTTATTGCAGAAAAGTCACACATTTATCTTTATTAGAGATGTGCTGAAACAATTTTGTTAAACATAAAGGGCCAGATTAGATGTGGATCGCTAAATATCGCATGATAATGTGCACTGATTTTACAATTTTTCAACAATGTGAACACGACCTTGCATTCGCATTGCTCACAGAAGCATGTTTCTATGTCAGAAACGGCATTAGAACCAGTGAAGGGGGTAAGTACCGCAACAATGTAAATATATATGTATATGCTGATATACATATATATTTATGTGTTAATATGTGTATATACACATATTAACACATAATATATATATATATATATATATATATATATATATATATATATATATATATATATATATATATATATATATATATATATATATATATATATATATATATATATATATATACTGGGAACACAAAGTTCCCATAGACTGCAATATAAAGGAACTTTTCAGTGCCGTTTTTTCTAACACCCCACTCCCACCAACTTTAACCCCAATATACTGCCTAGTGCAGTAATTTTATCACAAAATAAAAGATGCTGCCATCTTTATTTTTTAATAAAATACACTACACAGTATTTTGGGGCAAATTTATCTAATTAACCAGGGATCTGATCTATGTTTAACTTTATAAGCATTAATTACTACCACAAGCTTTCGGTAACAATAACCATCTACTTGTAATGGCTGGTTAATTTTCTCACTCCAGCAAACGGGCAAATTTGCCTGTTTGCGGGAGCGCAATAATTTAGCGCTCCACTTGTAATCTAGCCCAAAATGTTATTTTTATTCACTCAATTTGTTTTTTAGAATGTGTCTTAGTAAGCTTCAAAATGACCATAACGAAAAACTTGCTGTTTCTTCGTTTGCATGCTGCTGACCTTAGCCAATCACTGTCTTTATGCAAATTAGATATTGGTATCTTGAGTTTGTGCCCTCTAATGCTCACTAACTTTGTCTCACATAATGCTGTAGGTAGCTGGAAGAGGTTGCATGATAAAGTTTTTATATGAGTATCGCGTTTACAGAGTAAAAAATAAGTAGTGATAGAAAAATCTAAATTGTAATAATAAAATATAAAGCATGCATTAATAACTTTAATAAATATTTATGTTCAAAAATAAAATATATTTTATTTGAAACAATCCTGGTTTTGGCATTTTAAAAAAACTCTTGAATTGAAGCCGCTTACTGTCCACAACATGAAGCGGCGAGCTGTCAAATTAACTGAGGGAAACGAAGATGAGCTCGTAAGCAAGAAGTCGTAAATGGACTGTGCATGCACAGTCAATGCATGCTACTAATGCTTGTTCACAAGGCACATTCATGGTCGTATATCATGCGATACAGCACCTTGCCTAAGGTAATAAAAATAAAAAATAAAATGTTTAAAAAGGGCAGTGGGAAAAAAAATAATTTTAAAAATAATATATCTAAACAAAGAAATAATATTTTTTAAATACAATATATTACAAAGTTACTAAAACGAACCAAATGAGGGGGCGTCCAAGTGGTAATATTGAAATAAATATTTAAACAGATATAACAGATCTTATCTCAATGAGGAATACAAACAATAAATCGGTTACCAAACAGTTATGTAATAATAGTCCCAAGATAATCCATGCTCTGCACTATTCAAAGGGCCTCGATGGATATCAAGGTATAGGTGGCTGCTCTCCTCTTCACAGACGAATCCAAACCAAACTATGAAGTGAAACACAAAACAGAGGGGCGCCTCATATGCAGATCAACCAAAAGTGAGCATGAAATGATGCAACCAAAAATGGGTACTCGCGTTTGGCAATAGCACACCAAAGTGCTGGTAGTGACGTGCTGATATCTCAGGGTGTATCAGCTCACCCTCTCTCCAGGTGCTGCTCAGCCAGTTGAATCCCAAGAAAGATCCAAGGATAAGAAGCTTAACTCCGTTTAGCATTCAAATGGGAAAAACAAAGGCGCTAGAACTGTGCTTACGTTTAAAAATGTGTTTATTTAAAAACAACACATTAAAAACAAAAGCACTTTTGGTTGATCTGCCATGAAGCACCCCTCTGTTTTGTGTTTCACTTCATATTACAAAGTTGAATGTTTTAAAGAAATATCTACATCAAATATTTAATTAAAAAAAAACACTGTATTATCCCTTTAAGCAATCGTAATACCCCGACCATGAGTTTTGCACTATATTTCAACAACAAAATGGACAAATCGAATTCAACAGGCAGAGGGTGTTGATAAAGTGCAAAACTGTCCCTTTTGCCAGTATTGATTTGGAATAATTCTGTTATCTTGTGCATATGCAATATTCTCTGAAATGGCCACACCACAGACACCATTTTACATGTATATATGACTATATGATCTAGATTCATTAAACCTATATTCAACACTATTGTATAGTCCATTGGTAGCGAGTGAGACAGAAATTTCCATATGTTTTAATAGCCCTTTTAAGGGCTGGTAAGGTAAAGAGCTTTGAAATTTGTTGAATTTAGAATAGGGCAGGGATTTTTTTTATTTTGGGGGTTTATTATTTTATTAGGGGGCTTAGAATAGGTGTAATTAGCTTAAATATCTTGTAATCTTTTTTTTATTTTTTGTAATTTAGTGTTTGTTTTTTTTTGTAATTTAGTTTAGTTAATTTAATTGTATTTTTAGATAGATGTTTGTAGTTTATTAAATTTATTGATAGTGTAGGTGTATTTATAACTTAGGTTAGGATTTATTTTACAGGTAATTGGGTAATTATTTTAACTAGGTAGATATTAAATAGTTAATAACTATTTAATATCTATTATACCTAGTTAAAATAATTAACAATTTACCTGTAAAATAAATATTAACCCTAACATAGCTACAATGTAATTATTAATTATATTGTAGCTATCTTAGGGTTTATTTTATAGGTAAGTATTTAGATTTAAATAGGAATATTTTAGTTTATAAATTAATTAGATTAATTTAATATAAATTTAGTTAGGGTTAGATAGAGTTAATATAGTTAATATAAATACTATAGTAACTATATTAACCCTAATATAATTAGGGTTAATATAGTTAATATATATAATGTAATACCTATATTAACTATAATATACTTAGGGTTAATATAGATAATATAGCTGGCGGCGGGGTAGGTAGATTAAATTAGGGGTTAATCATTTTAATAGAGATGGCGGCGGTGTAAGGGGCTTACATTAGGGGTTAATAATTTTAATATAGATGGCGGCGGTGTTAGGGGCTCACTTTAGGGGGTTATAGATATAATATAGCTGGCGGCGGGGTACGGGAGCGGCGGTTTAGGGGTTAATAACTTTATTAGGTTGCGGCGGGGTAAAGGAGCGGCGGTTTAGGGGTTAATAGCTTTTTTATTGTTAGGCTAGTGAGGGGAGATAGCGGATAGAGGGTTAGACAGTGCGGGCTATGTTAGGGAGGCGTGTTAGACAGTGCGGGCTATGTTAGGGAGGCGTGTTAGACAGTGCGGGTGTTTTAGACTTTAGTCAGGTTTTATAGGCGCCGGCAGATTCTAACGTGCCGCAAGTCACTGGCGACGCCAGAAATTTGTACTTACGCAGATTTCTGGACATCGCTGGTTTGTGAGACTTACGGCACGTTAGCATCTGACGGCGACCTATATGGGATGGCTCGAGTTGCGAGCTGAAACTGCGGGTGACGCCGGTTCCCTCGCTTGCGCCGCAAACTGCGATCGATATCGGATCGCGCCCCTGGTGACTACAAACAGCTGTGATAAACCCAACATCTCTCACATGCAACTGTTAGCACCCCACTCTGGCCTATAGTCATAAAAATAGAATGGAGTTTATGTTCAAATTATGGGGTTGATTACAATATTTAAAAATATTCTTTTTCATTATTATAAAAATGGGATTGGACATTTTTTTTTATCAAAGTAAAACACAGATTGATAACTGCCACAATATTCTGTCTCCATTTTACCACAATGGCACCTGGAACGAGCAATAATGGTTATTGGTCACAGAAAAACAAGATGGGTTAAAGGGTCAATGTGTGTTTTGCAGTTGTGTAGTATGGTAAACAATCTGAATGCTGTTTGTATATGGGTATGATGGGTATACTGGACAAAAAGAAAAATAAAGTAAAATCCTTTTAAAGTGATAAATAATACATATAGCAATTGTTTTTATCAACTATCACCCACTGCTTAGCGATTTTTATTACAACACTTATTTTAAAAGTGTATTTTTTTATTTGTTATTTTAAATAATTGATTGAGAATACATTATATTTACCTATGTGCAAAGATTTTCCTCTAAAATAAAGAAGAACACTGCAGGAAATTAATTTCCATAAGAAGAAAGTGGTTGCAATTTATCTCTTCTTCTAAAATGGGATTTTAACAGTTTTCATACTATAACTTATGAAACCAATAAATTACAAGTTTTAAAATAATGCGAAAAGTTCAAAACCTCACTGTACAGAACAAGGTTTGTCTTTGCTAAATTTCTTTAACTGTAAAAAGAGGGCAAAATGAGGTTCTAAATACTGTGAATCACAATTTTTCAAAACATAATTTTTTAGACAATCAGCCAATCAGATTTTTTTAACTTAATTCCGATTGGCTGATAGAATCCTATCAGCCAATCGGAATTCGGCGGACGCCATCTTGGATGACGTCATTTAAAGGTACCTCATTCCAAGTTCAGCAGTCGGCCGGGATGGATGCTCCGCGGCGGCGGAGCGAAGAAAGAAGATCGAAGATGCCGCCGGAAGAATGAAGACTTTGCTGCCGCTTGGAGGAAGACATCGCCGGAGGAAGAATTCTTCTTTGCCGCTTGGAGGAAGACATCGCCCGGATCGGATCAGGAGTTCGGCCCGGTGTGGTGAAGACAAGGTAGGGAGATCTTCAGGGGGGTAGTGTTAGGCTTTTTTAAGGGGGGTTTGGGTGGGTTTAGAATAGGGGTATGTGGGTGGTGGGTTGTAATGGGGGGGGGGTTGTATTTGTTGTATGCAAAAGAGCTGAATTCTTTGGGGCATGCCCGACAAAAGGCCCTTTTAAGGGCTGGTAAGGTAAAGAGCTTTGAAATTTGTTGAATTTAGAATAGGGCAGGGATTTTTTTTTATTTTGGGGGTTTATTATTTTATTAGGGGGCTTAGAATAGGTGTAATTAGCTTAAATATCTTGTAATCTTTTTTTTATTTTTTGTAATTTAGTGTTTGTTTTTTTTTGTAATTTAGTTTAGTTAATTTAATTGTATTTTTAGATAGATGTTTGTAATTTATTAAATTTATTGATAGTGTAGGTGTATTTATAACTTAGGTTAGGGTTTATTTTACAGGTAATTGGGTAATTATTTTAACTAGGTAGATATTAAATAGTTAATAACTATTTAATATCTATTATACCTAGTTAAAATAATTAACAATTTACCTGTAAAATAAATATTAACCCTAACATAGCTACAATGTAATTATTAATTATATTGTAGCTATCTTAGGGTTTATTTTATAGGTAAGTATTTAGATTTAAATAGGAATATTTTAGTTTATAAATGAATTAGATTAATTTAATATAAATTTAGTTAGGGTTAGATAGAGTTAATATAGTTAATATAAATACTATAGTAACTATATTAACTATATTAACCCTAATATAATTAGGGTTAATATAGTTAATATATATAATGTAATACCTATATTAACTATAATATACTTAGGGTTAATATAGATAATATAGCTGGCGGCGGGGTAGGTAGATTAAATTAGGGGTTAATCATTTTAATAGAGATGGCGGCGGTGTAAGGGGCT